>NW_021824256.1:0-19410 GCF_006345805.1 Octopus sinensis | reverse complement strand
AGTCAGCTGTTTGACGTGAACTGTGTTCACCACGCGTGCAAGCATGCGTAAATTGCATGAAAAATAAAAAAAGCAAGACGAATCGCCGTAAGCATTGTAGAAATTCGGCAAAGAAATGAATTTTCGGAATGTAGCCTGGAGGGTTTTTTCGTATTAATCGTTTGGACTTTGTGAACTCATACCAATTGTTTTCATACCATTTTTAACGCTTTGAATTAAATGTGACCATTTTGCGTTGAGTCTGCAGTTTGAATCACTAACCAAATTTTAGCAGGCAGGATTTTTGATCATCACAATATATCGCTAGCGACTCCCTGAAACTCTCCTCTGATATCCTCGTTGAGAAATACTGTTCTAAAAGAATAATTCAACAATGCAATTTTCTGTATGTTATATGTGTTTGTAAATCCTTGTGTTTTTGTTATGTATTTGTCTGAATAATTTTTTATCATGCCTAATGCACTTACTATGATAGGAATTGTTTCTGTTTTTAGATTCCTCGTTCGAGTTACCTCTATTTCCAGGTCTTTGTATTTTGAAAGTTTCTCCATTTCTTTATTGTTATTATTATTATTGTGTCGGTTTGGAGACTAGTTGTTCGGAGCTCTAAGTTTTCTTTAGAATTTGTTGTTACAATGTTGTTTTCAAAATTTTATTGACCACAGAACCCACCTCGCTGTAAGCGGGGCTAGCTGCGGTGGCCAGAATTCGCCCCTTAAAGGCGAATTTTGAGTTTTAAAAACTACAAATTTATATTTAAAAAGAAAAAGTTCAGTCTGGCTTCCCAAATCGAGGCAAGTAAAGGTTCTTACATCATCCGTTTTGACATTTTGTCACCTCCGCTTGTTAATATTTTTGAGAAACAAAGCAAAGACAGCAGCAGCAGTAGCAGCAACAACAACAACAACATCACAACTATCAGCACCAACAAAAACATAACAGAAAAATGAAGAGAAGGCAAGGAATCAATCCACTTTGACCCTAAAAAAGAAGACACACCACCAGAAATAGACAGCTGATTCTTGGTGGTAGATGTCCTCTTGGACATATAGGTCAAAACGAGCATCTTACAGATGCGGAAACTTTACTAACAAAACTATTCGGGTCAAGGCCTAAAATTGTGGGTGAAAATGGACAGCCAAAATCTGGACACAATTCCAGATATCATAAATTCACACGGTGGCACCAACCTCCACGTGGCCTTTGAAAGCTGATGGTTTCGGTATCATCTGTGTGGGGACACAAATCATCTAAAATTCTTCTATTGCCCACAACAAATTAGAGAAAGGAGCCTCTCAATTTTGCCAACATCATCAACACCACCACCACCGCCACCACCACAGCAACAATAACAACAATAGCAACAGCACCAACAGAGGCAGGTGACGATCGCGGCTACAAAATCAATAGTAACAGTAGCAGCAACAGTAATCGCAGCAGCACGGGCAGCAGCAAAAACAACAGCATCAACCCCGGTCCCCGCCACCAAAAAAGCAACAACGTTATGAATAGGACAACGCCAAAAGCTCTACAAGATTTGCCCCTCCCTGTTCGGAGCACTCAGACATACCTTGCGCGGATAGGGACGACGAAAGACCAAAATGGCAAGAGGTCGCCTGAACACACAAAAGAAAAAGAAACAGAACCAAACACACAGACAATTCAGACATAGACTTTCCCAAATGCAACAATAATTAACATTGATATTTTTTCACCGTTGTTGCAATCATCTGAAATGCAACTGTCAAAGCGCGATATTCGAGCAATTTTGCTATTCAACATCAAAAAAGGATGTAAAGCAGCTGAAACTGCTCACGATGTCAACGAAACGTTTGGTGAGGAAATGACCAGTGAGTGGTCAGTTTGAAAATGGCTTAAACGATTTAGCAGTGGAAACCTGAAGATCTTGAGCGTAGTGGACGCCCGTCTGTCATCGTATGACGGTCAACTGAAGATTGTCATTGAGAAAGACCCACGTAAAACCACTCGAGAACTGGCAAAGAACTTCAAGTCAGCCAGAAAATGCCTGAAACCATTTGCATGCGATCGGAAAATCAGAAAAGCTCGACATTTGAGTACCACACGATTTGAATGAAAATCAGAAAATGTGAACTTATGAAATGTGCTCGTCGCTTCTTCGATGAAACCAGACCGATCCAATTCTTGACCGTATTTGCGATGAAAAGTAGATTCTGTATAATAATAGAAAATGTTTTTCGCAGTGGATGGACCCAAATGAAGCACCGAAAAGCTTCCCTAAACCGATCTCTTCAAAAAAGAGATTATGGTGATTGTTTAGTGATGTGCTTGTTGGACTCATCCACTATAACTTATTAAAACCCAGAAAATCCATTACTGCAGAAACATATTACCAAGAAATTGCCAATATGAACGAAAAACTGCTACTCCTCTGTCTCAGACTGGTCAACAGAAGAGGGCCAATCATTCTTCATGACAATACTCGACCACACGTTTCACTAATGACGCCCCAGAGGTTTAGGGAATCTGGCTACGAAGATATTCCCTACTCAGCCTATTCCCAAGACCTTTCTCCCAACGACTACCACTTTTTCAAGTATCTTTATGGTTTCCTTCGAGAGAAGGAGTTGAAAAATCAAAACGATGCTGAAAGCGCGTTCAAAGAGTCCATCAACTCCAGAACTCCAGATTTTTATGTTAACGGAATAAACAAACTTTGTAACTCATTGGCAAAAATGTGTTTATATTAATGGTACAGACTTTGATGAATAAAATTTCCGCATTGGTGGAATACATTGTGATGAATTTCATGTTTCAAAACGTTGCTTACTTTTTACTCAGCCTGATATTTATTTCCATGTCAAACGGGAATGAGGGGGGCGGGGGTGGAATGGCAGTGTTGTCCCAGAGACGCCTGGATCTCAACACAAAGATTATCTTCCTGGACCCAGAAGGTAAGTTGGTGGTCCTGGACGTCGTGAACAGTAGTAACGGAGGTGTCCTCAGTCTGGTGGCTGTTTATGCCTCGACACGTTCCGGATAGCTGAACATCTTCAGACGTCTGGAGGTTTTCCTTGTAGTGTCTAGACGAGGCGTCTGTAACCTGTGGCACGCGTGTCATGTGTAGCACGCGGAACAATTCACAATGGCATGCACACCACTTGGCAAAAACTAAAAGTAAAATTTTATTTATAACTAACTCTGAGGAAGCGACATCATAATAATTAAATTACATATCTTTTTTACGATCCATCTATTCTAGCCTAAACTATCTGAAGTTAGTTGTATTTGGTAATATTACATTTCCTTAAACATATAGAACTACTGAACACAATTTTGATACGAAATTATGAATGTTAGCACAATTAATTTGTTTGTAAGCTGGTGCTGAAAGCATTTCTATGGACTTTATTACTGAAGCCGGGAGCTAGAGGTGCGAACGCTTGTTGTTTCGAACTCGGCTGTATATTTAGCAGTGCAGATCATAATATGTTAAACTTGGTTAACCACTTTACAGCAGCCAGTCTAAATAAAGACACTCTTTAAAATGGACTCCTACATTGCGGGTCGTCTATAAGTAGACGCTTTTAAAATTATTCTTTCATTTTGGGAAGAAAAAGCGGTAACGAGTAGGGTTTTCAAAAGGAAATAAACATGAAAAGTCAAAAATTATAGTTATTTTCTTAGGTTTCAATTTCTCCTTCGGGAGTCAAGTTGTCTGATCTTTTGGGCATATATTTTTTTGTTTATTCATATCATTTATTTTAATCTAATTATTTTATTATTACAAAAATTAATTCATTAAATTAATTTCATTCTTTTTTACTATTTATTTTATTCTAATTATTTTATTTAGTTATTTTTATTTGTAGAACCTAATTTAAGGGTTTATACACCTGTCATATCACTTATCAATATATAGTGCCCCAAATTGAATAACAAAGGACCAAAATTTGACGTTCGTTTCAAGATTTCTGGAGCACTGAGTATGGATTTGTACAACAAAATCGAGTTGTGTGTGCGTTCTGCTGTGAATTTGTCGTATGTCGTACATCAAGTGTACAAAGACACTATCAAACTAGACACCAGACTATGTCTAAAAACGCTGATGATAAAAGGCAAATCATAAAAAGGGCTATTTCTAGTTACAATAAAAGCACTTCTGTTTTTGTTCAAATGCTTGGAACCAACAATGAAGCCAAATAATGTAGTTAGACAATTGCTCAATGTAGAGCTGAGAAAGGTAAACCTTTAACAGTCGGAGAATTTATCAAAAAGATTTTCTGAGAAGTGCAAAACTTTTGTTCAGTGATTAAGCAAACGCTGAATAAATACTGTCTCGAATTCAAGAAATACCAACTTCTGCATGATCAGTTGAGAGACGTGTAACTGATATAGCTGAAAACATAATTATAACACAGAAAGTTAGATTACAAAATGCTGCTGCATTCAGTGACCCCTATCGATGAAAGTACTCAAGTGAATGACATGGCGCACCTAGCAATTGTTGCAAGATACTGGGACAATGATCGTATTTACGAAGAATCATGTTGTTTGATTCCTCTTACCAATACATCTACAGGACAGGACATTCTGACTGCATTTCTAAATTATTTCGAAAATCAAGCCATTAATACAAATAAAATATTTTGTATTACTACTGGTGGTGCACGTGCAGTGGGTGGAAAGGAAAAAAAGATTTATTAAGCGTCTTGAAAATCACATTTCACGCAGTGTAATGTGTTTTAATTGCATTGTACATCAGGAAAATTTAGTTGCAAAACTTTCGTCACAAAGCTTGAGTTCTGTCGTGGAAACTGTTGTTAAAATAGTTAACTTCATGGTTTCTTGCTCTTCACTGACTCACAGACAATTTAAGTCTCTTCTGCAGGAACTGGACAGCGAATATGCAGACTTCCCACTTCACAGTAAAGTCCTGCAGCGTAGACTCGGTTAAAATTTCTCTCTCCCATTTATTATATATACGTGCATTCGAGAGTAGCACGGAACAGCTAGCCTTTTGCCGCTATTTGGATCCCGTTCTGTCCACTACTCTGATTAGTTGGTATTGGCGCAATTTGTCGCGCCAAACTGCCGCGTATAACCAGTCGGAGTCAGCCTGTTCTCTACCCCGTTTTGGCCTACTTCTCCTTATAAACGCTCCCCTTTTCTCCTTTCGTCTTTTGGTTCCAGACCTTTTAAGGACTAGCCTCTGACCACAAAGACACAGCCAGTTCCAGAGACTTACCAACTTTGTCCAACAGCATTCCAACAACCTCCATCTTCGTCGCTATCACCATGTCCTTAACGTCTTCAACATCATCTCTCTATGTACACAGCTCTGCAAGCGATGCACCCAGGTTCCAACACTTCACTGTTCATGAATTACTTCATCATGGGTCAACAACAAATATACAACCAGTATGAATTCCTGTACAAGTTACCCAGGCAGCAGCATCACAGCCACGACATCACGTTCAACATATACCTCTAATTGTCTCCTACATCTATGAACCCATACGCATACATTCTGTTCTCATGACGGCATGTCTATCGTTCAGTATACATGATGCACACACAGACACATCTGTTAACATATCAATAAATCTTCTTTTAATCATTCTACGCGGTTGTCTCCTTTATCCATCTGGCAAATAGATGGTACTATCAATTTTCTCTTTATTGTAAGGGCTGTGTGATGTGGTACTAAAGAGCCATTCTTGTCAACTCGCATCGCACGGTCCTTACAGTCCGTTGGCTTTGTCGGGGTAATGTTTTGAACAGATTTGTATCATGCTTAGAAGAATATTTCTTGAAAGGAAACAGTTGCCAGAATTGAACAACGAAGACGGTTTATTTAAACTGATGCTTCTAAGTCACAGGTACTTGAATGATTAAAATTTGCATTTACAAGAGAGAGGTCAAACAGTACTTGATGTTTTTGAATATTGGAAAGGATTTTGTTAAAATCAGATTTTTTTGCGTGATAAATTTAGCAATACATAAAAATACTTTCCAAATGTAAAAGATTATTCAAATCGATTTAATATTTAATAAAAACGAACTTCAAAAATATATTGCAACTTGAAAGAAGAATTTTCCAAGTGAGATAAATATTTCGAAACAGATGCTCCTATATTTTCATTTCTCATGAAACCCGACTTTGAGGGATTTGAAAACGAACTCATTTAATCTCTCACATTTTGGCTCAAAAACTAATATACAGGATAGTTTTGAAGTGGAAATGATTGAATTAACTACTTCAGAATTATGGGGGGAAAATATATGGAATTACGAAAATCTCTTGAAAGAAGCAGCTTACAGAATTCAGTTGCCATCTTCAATCGCTGGGAGACGTTGCCTGAAAGATTCAATTCTTTGAAGAAAATCGCCTCAGCTCGGCTTTCACCCTTTAGCTCAACATATACAGGATTACCCCAAATCAACAGAACCTATAAAATTTCGGTTTCCGTCTACCCAATCCACTCACAAAGATTTGGTCATCCCGAGACTATAGTAGAAAACAATTTCCAAAATGCCATGCAGTGGAAACTGAATCTGGATCTACGTGCTTGCGGAGCAAGTTTCTTACCACACAGCCACGCCTATGCATGTGTGTTTATGTATAAGTCTATATATACGATGGACAGGACAAACAAATATTTAAATAATATTTCTGACGTGCGTGTAACAATTTCGGTTTCCGTCTACCCAATCCACTCACAAAGATTTGGTCATCCCGAGACTATAGTAGAAAACAATTTCCCAAAATGCCATGCAGTGGAAACTGAATCTGGATCTACGTGCTTGCGGAGCAAGTTTCTTACCACACAGCCACGCCTATGCATGTGTGTTTATGTATAAGTCTATATATACGATGGACAGGACAAACAAATATTTAAATAATATTTCTGACGTGCGTGTAACAAAGTTATTCTATTAAGTTGCATAGTTATAGAAAGATAGAGAGAGAGGGAAAAATAAATCATATATACGTGTGTGTGTATAAATGTTAAATCTTAAAAGAAAAGTAACAAAAATTGATTTCACTATTTGCGTTCTGAGTTCCTTTCCTGTCGAACTCCCCTTTGCCTTTCATTTCTCAGAGGTGCTGAAGTCCAATTACTCGACTTTCGACCTTCCCCACAAAAACACAACCACTGGCCTTGTACCTAATCCAGAAACCACTTAGTAGGTGGCAATCTAGGATTTTAGGACAAAGAATTGCTACGCGGGGTCATATGTAATCATGTATGGTTATATAAAGATGCATGAGGATATATATACATACACAAACGCGCACAAATATATGTGTGTGTATGAGTGTGTGTGCATGTGAGTGTGTGTATGTACGTACGTTTGTATATATATATTATATATATATTATATATATATATATATACATATATATATATATATGCATGTATGTATATATGTATGTACAAGCGAGCGTGTGTCTACATGCGTGTGTGAATACATGCACATATGTACGAAGCGAAACATTCACACACACACACGTATATATATAGGTATATAAATACATAGATATATTTTATACGCATTTAGATGTATACACACGCATATATGTGTATTCTTTTTCTTTAATTCTTTTACTTGTTGAAGTCATTTGCCTGCGCCCATGCTGGAGTACTATATCAAAAGCCTTGAAGCCCATTAAATTGACATCAGGGCTTATTCTTTGTAAGCCAAATACTTATTTTATTGGCCTCTTTAGCCGAACCGCAATGTTAAGGAGGGGAGCGTAAAAAACCTGCTGTCAAGATATGAAAGGGTAACAAACATAGTCGCAAAGACAGAAACACACATACACAAACAAACTCACACATAGATGCATCATATATATATATATATATATATATATAATATATATATATATATATATATATATATATATATATATATATATATGTATATATATATATGTATATATATATAAAGAACTTTTTTCGGTTTCTGTCTACCTAATCCACTCGTAAGGCTTTGGTCGGTCCTAGGCTATAGTAGAAGAGACTTTCCCAAATTGCCATGCAGTGAAACTATCTGCTTGCAAAACATGATTCTTACCACGTAGCCACGCCTATGCATGTGTGTTTATGTATAAGTCTATATATAGGATGAACAGGACAAACAAATATTTAAATAATAATTCTGACGTGCGTGTAACAACGTTATGGTTGCTTGGAACCAAATGCTCACCGACAAATGATTGTCAGGAACAAAGTTATTCTATTAAGTTCCGTAGTATTAGAAAGAAGGGGAAAATAAATCATATATATATGTGTGTGTATATTAATGATAAATATTAAAAGAAAAGTAACAAAAATTGGTTTACCTTTATAAAGCTGGCTCCAAATATTACTTCAGTTTCAAATTTTTTTACAGAAATTAAAAGTCTTATCCACTTATCTGAATATTCTATTGCCTCATATAAATTTTTTGTCTCACCTTCCAGGTTCTATCCGAAATGCATACTGAATGAAATATCCTGTTGTAATAATTCTCTATATTTTTTAAACGAGAGTGGCAGTATTTTCCCTTGATGTATGTGATTGGCTGAAATTCTTTAATATCCGGAAAATAAATCCATTTTCCAGCTATTCACCATTCCTACACGTCAAGTGTTGAAATGGTCGCTGTGCAATATGAGATGAATTGGTCTGCGCACAATACACTACTCGTCCCAGGATCTGAAATCATGACCTTAATCACGATTTCATGTGTCCTCGACTTCTAAAATATTACCAAAACTTTATTTTTCATATATCCTGGCAACACCCAGAGAATATTCTTATGTACTTGACACATTTCTAAAACAAACGCCATTGTTTTAGAGGCGTTTCGGTCATGATCATCACGTCGATTTACTTACATCGTATTGTGTGTTCTATTCTTTCCGTGGTTAAGACGGTAGGGTGTGAGACAGTAGAATATCATTGTCTCAAATGCTTACGACAGGGCTGATAGCGCAAATGAGTAAGAAAGACATGGTTCCGGGTTCAGTCCCGTTGCGAGATAGCTTGGCTGAGTGTCTTCTGCTATAGCCTAGGGCCGACCAAAACGATGTGAGTGGATTTCATAGATGGAAACTCAAATAAGCCCGTCGTATGTGTGTGTGTAAATTTTTGAGTCTTTATTCGTCCGTCCACCATCCCTTGACAATCGATGTTGGTGTGCTTACGTCCCTGTAACCTAGCGGTTCTGTAAAAGAAACTGATAGAATAATTAATAGGCTTACAAAGATTAAGTCCTAGGGTCGATTTGTTCAACTAAAGGCGGAGCTCCAACATGGCCGCAGCCAAATGACTGAAACAAGTCAAAGAATAGTCACGATGGGCTTCTTTCAGTTTCCATCTACCAAATCCACTCCTGAAGATTTTGAGAGTTCAATGGCTACAGTAGAAGACATGTGCGTGGTGAGCCACGCAGTGGAAATGAACCCGAAACCAGATTTGGGAGCAGGCATCTAACCACACAGCCGCGCCTAAACATGCCCCCCTACACAGATTCAATCCAAGGAAACACGCATAAAGATGAGACACTCTCCAAGCCGTTCACTTTATAATTTGCTAAAACCATTAACATGGTGTCCATTAGTGAGTAATGCTGTGTTTTGTTTTATTTCTCCTACACATTGATTTCAAATTTTGGCACAACACCAGCAATTTCGGGAGAGGGAGTAAGTTGATTGCATCGACCCCAGTACATAACTGATATTGATTTCATCGACCCCGAAAGGATAAAAGGCAAAGACAACCTCGGCGGAATATTTCTACTTAATATTTAATATTATTTCGTTCATGCATTTTTGAAATTGGGTGTTAAAACAGAAATTCTTCTATTTGGAGATGGTCGTCTGTTGCCAATGAAAACACACGTAATATATATTTGATCATCACTTTATTATTATTGTTGTTGTCGTTGTTGTTGTTGTTATTATTGGTACGCTGGGCGAAACGCTTAGAAGCATTTCGTCTGCCAAAAGGCGGTGAGCTGGCAGAAACGTTAGCACGTCAGGCGAAATGCTTAGCAGGATTTCGTCTGTGGTTACGTTCTAAGTTCTAATTCCGCCGAGGTTGACTTTGCCTTTCATCATTTCGGAGGCGATTAAATAAGTACCAGTTACGCACTGGGGTTAATATAATCGACTCAATCCGTTTGTCTGTCCTTGTTTGCCCTTGTGGGTAGTAAAGAAATAGGTATTTCGCCTTTCACTACGTTCTGAGTTCAAATTCCGCCGAGGTTGACTTTGCCTTTCATCCTTTCGGGGACGATAAATTCAGTACCAGTTACACACTGGGATCGATGTAATGGACTTGTCCATGTGCTTCAAGTAGACATTATTATTATTATTATTATTATTTTTATTATTATATTATTATTATCATTTTTATTATTACTATTATTATCATTATTATTTTCATTATTATTGTTATTATAATTGTTATTGTTGTTATTATTATTATTATTATTATTTTCATTATTATTATTATTATTATTATTATTATTATTATTATTATTATTATTATTATTATTATTTATCATTATTAAGGCTGAGAGCTGGCAGAATCGTTAGTTTCTGAGTTCAAATACCCCCGAGGACAACTTCGCATTTCATCATTTCGATGTCTATAAATTAAATACCAGTTAAGTACTAGGGGCTATGTAATCGACTAACTCACTCCCAAAAAGATTTCAGGCCTTGTGCCTATAGTAGGAACGACTGTTATTATTGTTATTATTATTATTGTGATTGTGATTATTATTATTATTATTATTATTATTATTATTATTATTATTATTATTATTTATACTATGTTTGACTTTTGCTTTATGTCTGTACAAGTTGGCTCCAAGTCTCACCCAGAGACCCCAAGAGACAACAGGTTGGAAGTTCTGAGCCATATATTTGGTTTTTTTTGGTTTTTTTTTTGGTGTTGTACTAGTGAATGTCTAATACATAAAAAAATAATAATAAATAAATAAAAAAAAGGTTGGTTTAAACCTTGGGATTACATAGAGAGTATTTTGCGTAGGGTATGAGCAGTTCCCATGAGCAATATCTTTTGAATATCTGCCATTTTGGGGTTTCCTGGTATCTGAGTTAGGTAGCAATCAGTCCCTTTCGCTATCATTCCCAGGGCACCTATGACAACAGGTATTGTTTTTAGTCTTCAGCTTCCACATTTTGCTGATTTCTATTTCAAGATCTTTATATTTGCTCAGTTTTTGGTAGGTCTTCACATATACGTTTATATCGATTGGGACAGTCATATCAATAATATTATTATTATTATTATTATTAATATTATTATTATTATTATTATTATTATTATTATTATTATTATTATTATTATTATCATTAGTTTATTTAAATTCTTTCGTCTCACATAATATGATCTCCTCGGCGTCTTTCAGCGTCACCTGTTTCTTCTTATTCCGCTTTTTCTCTATTAAAAATTATTAAATGTCTACTTATCTACTGTTTGTCAAGTGGATTGCTTATCAAATAATTTATACTCGGAACAATTGTACATATTTCCCTGGTTAAAACGGAATTTCCCACTTGGTGCAGCTACGTAATTTAGTAAGTGTTTGCAAGTGCTATGAAACTTGGGAAGCGGATTTTGAACGACGCAAATGTCTCGTTTGACAAATGCAAGTTGATTATTGCATAAAAAATTCGGGCAGGAGGTAGACGGAATGGTCAGCGAAGGTCGTTGGCGGGTGTTGAACCCCTTATTGGTGAGAGGAGGAAAAAAGACGAATGAATACACGCAGATACACAACACACCACACACACAAACACACACACACAGATACACACACACACACACCACACATATACATACTATATATAATATATATTTATATATATATATATATATGTATATATATATATGGAGAGAGAGAGACTTTTATGGGGGCAACCAGATCGACCCATCTCAAGTGTAACTGCCCGAGATGGTCGTGACTTCTGGGACTTGACTGAGGAAAGAAAGCCACGAATGAGCCGTCTTTTTTTGCCTGTCCTTCTAATCGGTGTTCTGTCCCTGTCGCCTTTCTATCGTCTATCAGTCCGAATCTTTCATTGTCTTCTATTGCGTTTTTTTACCATTTATATATGTATGTGTGTGTGTATGAGTGTGTGTGTAAGTGTGTGTGTGTGTGTGTGTGTATGTGTCTATCTATCAACCTATTTATAGAAGATTCTATTTGTTTATCTGTCTAATTATTATTCGATTTATCTCTCTCTTTCTCTATTTCTTTCATTTTCTTTCCCTCTCTCTCTGTTCCACACTTTCTTTTTCTCTCTCTTTTTCTCTCCTCCTGTATTTCTCTCTTCCTCTCTCTCTCTCTCCTCTCTCTCTCTCTTCGTGCTGCTATTTTTAGTGTGCTGTTGCTGCTTGTAGGACCTTTAATTATTAATTAATGAGGCTTTACCTTATGGGATTGTTTTTACGCATGCTTGCCACTTGATATTATTGGATGCAATAATATCCTTATATATATATACATATATATACATACTATATATATATATATCTTATATATATAATATATTATATATATTATATATATATACATACATATATATATATAATTATATATATGCCATACAAATACATACCTACGCACTTATATTATATATATATATATATATATATATTCACTAATACACAGGTGTGTATAGAAGAAATATTATTAAACATGGTACATGGCATATGTAGGTGTGACAGCAACCCAGGAATCACTCTTATCTACTAGGCGTTTTACTGAAGCAACACCCACTGAAGTTTCATGGATCCCCAAACGATCTGAGCGTTACTCCTAAGAGATGCCTCTCGTCAGCTAACGATATGGCGTTGTATCATGTACTGATAGAAAGACTGACGCAGAAATTACGGAGTTTGGTGTGGTGATACAAAGTCGTCTGAGAACGAAGCCAACCTTAGGTACATATGTTTGTTTGATTTTTTGTGTTTTACTTAGGGTGTTGTGGTCGACGTTGTTGTTTGCCCTGATCGTAGTTTGCACAAAGTCATTCCAACTCTAGCCATCTAATTCTATTGAATCATATAAGATTTTGTCTCACGTTTCAGCTGCTATCCGAAAAGCATACACAATGAAATACCGTTTGAAATAATTCTCTATTTTTTTTAAAACGAGAGTGGCAGTAATTTTCCTTGATTTGTGATGGCTGGCTGAAATTCTTTAATATCTGGAAAATAAATCTATTTTCCAGCTATTCACCATTCCTACACGACAAGTGTTGAAATGGTGTCTGTGTAACATGAGATGAAGTGTTCTGCGCGCAATACACATCCCGTTGCAGGATTTGAAATCACAACCTTGTTATCGAGAGCAGCACCTTTAACCACGATGTTATGTATTCTCGACTATTATATTACCAAAATGTTATTTTTCATATGTCCTGTCAACACCCAGAGGATATTCTTATCTACTTGACACATTTCTAAAACAAACGCCATTGTTTTTATCGATTATTGGGATGGCGATATCTGCTCAAAGACACGACCTCATCTCCCGAGTTACTAAAATGCAAACCGACGAATTCCCTCGTTTCCCAGAATATATTTCAGTTGGTTGTAAAGGATGTGCTTTTGTTCACTGACGAGAAGACTATGATCAGAGGCGTTTCCGTCGTGATCATCCCGTCGATTTACATATATTGCAATGTGTGTTGTGTTCTTCCGTTGTTAAGACGGTAGGGTGTGAGACAATGGAATATCATTGTCTCAAATGCTTACGATAGGGCTGATAGCGCAAATATACAAGTAATGGACATTCATTAGTCCTGAAACCTACATCTACAATCATTATTGTAATACATCCATGATGTGGATGTTAATTTTCATAGATCTTCCGATGTATAAGTTCGACCTTTCTATCAAGATGAACCATCAATATATTAAATGACATCTAGGACTTCCTTAGGGTCCGTCTACAATACCCACTCACAAGTCTTTGCTCGGACCGAGGCTATAGTAGAAGAAACTTTCCCAGGTTGCCATGCAGCGAAGCTAAACCTGGATCTAAGTGCTTACGGAGCGTTTCTTACCACATAGCCACGCCTATGCATGTGTGTGTTTATGTATAAGTCTATATATAGGATGAACAGGACAAACAAATGTTTAACTAATAGTTTTTACATGCGTGTAACAACGTTATGGTTGCTTGGAAAAGAAAAGTAACAAAAATTGATTTATCTATTCGCGTTCTGAGTTCTATCCTGTCGAACTCCCATTTGCCTTTCATTTCTCAGAGGTACTGAAGTCCAATTAGTCGACAGTCCACCTTCCCCACAAAACACAACTACTGGCATTCTACCTAAACCCGAAACCACTTTATAGGTGGCAATCTAGGATTTTAGGCCGAAGAATTGCTACGCGGTGTCATATGTAATCATGTATGGTATATAAAGATGCATGAGGATATATATACATACACAAACACGCACAAATATGTGTGCGTGTATGAGTGTGTGTGCATATGAGTGTGTGTATGTATGTACGTTTGTATATATATATATATATATATATAATATATATATATGAATGTATATGTGAGCGTGTGTCTACATGTATGTGAATACATGCACAAGTGTACGAGGCGAAACATCCAAACACACACACAAACACACACACACACACACACACAACACACACAATATATATATATAATATATATATATAATATATAGGTATATAAATACTTTATATGTATTCATACGCATTTAGATATATACACACACATAAGCACACACATATATCAATGTGTATACTTTTCTTTAATTCTTTTACTTGTTGAAGTCATTTGCCTGCGTCCATGCTGGAGCGCAATATCATAAGCCTTTAAGCCCAATACATTGACATCAGGGATTATTCTTTGTAAGCCAAGTACTTATTTTATTGTCCGCTTTTGCCGAACCGCAATGTTAAGGAGGGGGCGTAAAAACCTGCTGTAAGTTATGAAAGGGTAACAAACATAGTCGCGAAGACAGACACACACATACACAAACAAACTCATACATAGATGCATCAATATATATATATATATATATATATATATATATATATATATATATATATATAACGAACTTCTTTCGGTTTTTTCGTCTACCAAATCCACTCGTACGGCTTTGGTCAGCCCGAGGCTATAGTAGAAGACACTTTCCCAAATTGCCATGCAGTGAAACTGAACCTGGATCTATCTGCTTGCGAACCATCTATCTTACCACATAGCCACGCCTATGCATGTGTGTTTATATATAAGTCTATATACAGGATGAACAAGACAAACAAATATTTAAATAATAATTCTGACGTGCATGTAACAATGTTATGGTTGCTTGGAACCAAATGCTCACCGACAAATGATTGTCAGGAACAACGTTATTCTATTAAGTTGCATAGTTATAGAATGATAGAGAAAGAGGGGAAAATAAATCATATGTACATGTGTGTGTAGATACAAATGTTAAATCTTAAAAGAAAAGTAACAAAAATTTATTTACCTTTATAAAGCCGACTCCAAATATTACTTCAGTTTCAAATTTTTTTACAGAAATTAAAAGTCTTATCCACTTATCTGAATATTCTATTGCCTCATATAAATTTTTTGTCTCACCTTCCAGCTTCTATCCGAAATGCATACTGAATGAAATATCCTGTTGTAATAATTCTCTATATTTTTTAAACGAGAGTGGCAGTAGTTTCCCCTTGAGGTACGTGATTGGCTGAAATTCTTTAATATCCGGAAAATAAATCCATATTCCAGCTAGTCACCATTCCTACACGTCAAGTGTTGAAATGGTCGCTGTGTAACATAAGATGAAGTGTTCTGCGCACAATACACCACGCGTCCCAGGATCTGAAATCATGTCCTTAATCACGATTTCATGTGTCCTCGACTTCAATTATATTACCAAAATGGTATTTTTCATATGTCCTGGCAACACCCAGAGAATATTCTTATCTACTTGACGCTTTTCAAAAACAAACGCCATTGTTTTTATCGATTATTGGGATTGCGATATCTGCTCAAAGACACGACCTCATCTCTCTAGTTACTAAAATGCAAACCCAACCAATTTTCCTCGTTTCTCAGAATATATTTCAGTTGGTTGTAAAGTATTCTAGTTGTTCACTGGCGGAAAGACTATGACCACAGGCGTTTCGGTCATGATCATCCCGTTGATTTATTTACATCGTAATGTGTGTTCTATTCTTTCCGTGGTTAAGACGATAGGGTGTGAGACAATGGAATATCATTGTCTCAAATGCTTACGATAGGGCTGATAGCGCAAATGTTCAAGTAATGGACATTCATTAGTCCTGAAACCTACATCTACAATAATTATTGTATGACATCACATGATGTGAATGTTAATTTTCATAGATCTCTCCGAAATATTAGTCCGGCCTTACTATCAAGATGAACCTTCAATTTATTAAATGACATCTAGGACTGAATTATTCTGCTACTAGCAGAAGAATGAAAGCGATATATTCTACGTGGTTTACTCTCCATATGTGTAACTTTCATGTACATGGGTTATCTCAAGTGCAGCATTCTCTGTATGGTTTAGGGGCGTCCAGTTCACCCTGTGTAACTTGCCGGAGGTCTCACACAGCAGATGCAGGTATTAGAGGGTAAAGACGGTACTGAATCCCTAAGCTGTTCACGTGTGAATCCGCATATCAATTTATTATTATTCCATATACAAACAACAGTTTAGATTGTGTGAGTACGTTTGTGTATATATACATATATACATAATTAAGATTTTGCTTACAAACTTTGTCTCCCTTTTCAGCTTCCTTTCAGCAACCAAAACCATGTCTCAATATTACTATTTCCTGCAACTATCTTTGCCAATCTACCAGGGAAAAACATTCTCTTGTCAGTTAGATAATCTCTCTTCTTTTTTCTGGTTTTAATTTCATTTGGCTTTTTCCTTTCCTGTCTCCTACTGTAACTCTTGCAACTCATAAATTATATTCACTATTATATACATCAACTCTAGCTAACTCTACGGTACCTTCTGCTGATATTAAACCTCACCCACCTTCGTTATTCTAAGTAAATCTTGCTCTTCGTAATCGAGGCTGAAGTCCTCCATTCATATCGAATTCCTTCCTAGTTATTTTGTCAAGATTTGCAAATTGAGATCTTTTCCAATCAACAAAAACTGCTGAATACCGAAGTAACCATACTTCCCAAAGTTTTACAACCTTTTCTAGATTTAGAACACTAAGCTTTCCCTTTATTAGCTTCTTTTCCCTTCCGATGTACTCCTTATCTATTTCCATTGTTAGGACACTCTCAGATTCTAATACTCCGAAGCACTTATGATTCTCTGCCTTCAGTGATTTTACTCTCTTGCTATCTGGCCTTCACTGCTGACTATCTGTCCCCTTTTTATGACTTATGTGGCGCACATATCTATGCCAAATTCCTATATCTTTGCTGAAGAATCTTACAATTCTTGTACTTATAGATGTACACACTTGCGTGTGAATATCTATAGGAATATGCCACTGCATGTATGTGTGATATGTTAGTGCGCATATGTATATATGTATGTCTGTATGCATGTGTGCGTATACATTTATCCCTTGAACCCTAAGTCAAACACACCCTCACTATATAGACTAATCTCTATATACTCTCATATGTTTCTCATTCGCCAAATAATAGACTCTTCCAAGGCCTTCCAAATCTGATTCACTTTCTATTCAAAGATGCAACTGATAACTTCCATTATCCTTTGCCAGGGACTTTCCTGGAAACTTTACTAACTCTTCGATCACGAAAATACCCAACACATTTATCTGAGAATTCCATGGTTTCCCAAAAGACTGGTAACGAATAATATCCTCGATTAAGGATATTATGCATTTCTGCATTTTCTTCTTCTTTCTCCAATAACGGAATGATTTGCTCAGATGGAATTCTTTACTCAATAACATGCTTAGCTATTCTAGAAACAGCTCTAAGAGACTTTGTGCATATTTGTAACCACTCTGCACAGTTCTTTTATTTGTTTCAGACATTTCACTGCGGCCATGCTGGAGTCTTTTTAATCGAACAAATGGACCCCGGGACTTATTATTTGTAAATCCAGTACTTATACTATAGTGTCCTTTTGCTAAACCGCTAAGTTAGGAGTACGTAAACTCACCAACACCGGTTGTCAAGCGATGGTGGGCGGGACAAACACCACACCCACACACACACACACACCACACACTTACGACGGATTGTCTTTCAGTTTCCGTCTCCCAAATCCACTAAAAAGGCTTAGGTCAGCCCGAGGCTATAGTAGAAGCATTTCCCAGTGTGTGCACGCAGTGGGACTGAACCCCGAACCATGTGATTGGTAAGCACGCTACTTACTAAACAGCCACTCCTGCACCCACACTTATTATATAAATTATAAAATGAATGTTCTTGATTAACGCTAAATATTTTTCTTGATCATTATCTGTTATAATTTATGTCCCTCCGCTCAATGATCAACACTTCATATCACCTTTGATACACAATTTCTGCACCACATTTTTTTGTTCAGCCGGTGTGTTTTTGTTGTAAACCAAACTGAGCAGTCACACTACATCGGCCTTTTACATGATTTTCTTTTGTATCAACGCTAAGGTATAATATATACTTTTATGTGGCTTTGGGGAGTGGCAATTAACGGATTTCTTCTATTGTATGTATTTCAATTACTTGTGTAACGAACAATTCCTTTAACGAACATGGCTGGAAAGGATATGTGTTATATATAGAGATGCCACTGGTTTGAGAAGTTTGAGTCGAACTAATTGACCTCTGTACTTAATTTTTTAAGCCTTGTACTTATTATTGAGTATATTGGTGAACCGCTAAGTTACCGGAACGTAAACACACCAACACAGGTCGTCAAGCGGTGGACAAACACGGACACAGAGACACACACACACACTGATGACATACAGACAGACATATATAGGCATAGGAGTGTCCGTATAGAGTAAGAAACACATGGTTCCGGGTTCAGTCCCATTGCCAGACACCTTGGCTGAGTGTCTTCTACTATAAGCCTAGGGCCGACCAAAGCCTTTTGAGTGGATTTCATAGATGGAAAACAAATAAGCCCGTCCTATGTTTGTGTATTGTGTGTCTATTTGTGTCCCTCCACCATCCCTGACAACCGATGTTGGTGTGCTTACGTCCCTGTAACCTAGCGGTTCTGGAAAAGAAACTGATAGAAAAAGTAATAGGCTACAAAGATTAAGTCCTAGGGTCGATTTGTTCGACTAAGGCGGAGCGAGCTCCAACATGACCGCAGTCAATGACTGAAACAAGTAAAAGATAGTCACGACGGGCTTCTTTCCGTTTCCATCT
>NW_021824255.1:12500-21478 GCF_006345805.1 Octopus sinensis | reverse complement strand
AAACATCTAGACTGTAGGTGGCAGGTTGAAATTTTTAGGTCAATTCAAAGCATTTGATTGGCTGCACAAAATGATACAGGTCTGCATTTGATTGGTGGTTTGCCCGAAAGACACAAGTCTGCTTGGTTGACCAAAGTAAAAATCAAACAAAGGATAACATCAACAACAATACAGTTGCAGCAAACAACAACAACAACAACAACAACAACAGCACCAGCAGCTGTAGCAGTAGCAGTAGCAGCAGCAGCAGCAACAACAAGAATTAAATGAGATTCTATACAGCAGGGAGCGAGTGACTCTGATCTTTGGCAAGTGTGGTGATAACTGTAAAAGTGGACACAGCATGGTGGAATGATTAAGAAGTCTGCTTTGTTATCATGAAATTCCAGGTTCAATTTCACATTGGTCCAGTCAACTCATCACCATCACCATCATCATTATTTAATGTCCACTTTCCATGTTGGCATAGGTTGTGCAGTTTGACAGGAGCTGGCTTTGCAGAAGACTGCACCAGGCTTCAGTGTCTGTTTTGGTATGGTTTTTATGGCTAGATGCCCTTCCTAACACCAACCATCCCACTGTGTGAATTCAGCAGGTGAAAATGAGTATTTCTGCAATGGACTGGCATCCTCAAGGAATATATACACCACAGATATAGGGCGGCGAGCTGGCAGAAACGTTAGCACGCCAGGTGAAATGCGTAGCAGTATTTCGTCTGCTGTTACATTCTGAGTTCAAATTCCGCCGAGGTCGACTTTGCCTTTCATCCGTTCAGGGTCGATTTAATAAGTACCAGTTACGCACTGGGGTTGATGTAATCGACTTAATCCCTTTGTCTGTCCTTGTTTGTTCCCTCTGCGTTTAGCCCCTTGTGAGTAGTAAAGAAATAGGTATTTCATCTGCTGTTACATTCTGAATTCAAATTCCACCGAGGTCAACTTAGCCTTACATTCTTTCAAGATTGATTTAATAAGTACCAGTTATGTACTGGGGTTGATGTAATCGACTTAATCCCTTTGTCTGTCCTTGTTTGTCCCCTCTATGTTTAGCCCCCTGTGGGCAATAAAGAAATAAATATATACACCACAGAATATGGGGATACTGGTTTAATGAGTCCATATGACTCAGAAAAGATCTTTATCCTTTTTTAATTTGGGGCAGGGATCTTTTATGGTCCTTGAGAGTAAAATTCGATAGACAGAGAGTGCGCAGAAGCCTGTTAGATGGAGTGTGCCTGTAATCCAAAGGTCCTGCCTTGTTTCATATTCTATTGTGATAGTTCTGTTTGAAGATTACACTCAAGGTATATGCATCTGAGGAATACTCAGCCACTTTTATGTTAATTCAATGAATAGATAATTTGGTTAACTGAACAGCTGAATACGCATCACTGAAACCAACATAGATCAATTTTTACCTTATAAGACTAAGAGAAGTGTGGAATGGCTCCAACAAGGAATTGCAACCTGACTGAAAAAAATGTGAGACTAACAACAAAAAAATGCGATTTGTAGGTTGTAATTTAAGAGAGATTTGGCTGCTATTTCTAGCAAGTTGATCACTTAATGACTTTCTCATTGGCTCGTATAAATCTGAGGTTATTGCTTTGTCTCAGGTCAGCCCTGATTGAATAGATTTATAGCCCGAAGGCTATAATAGAAGACACTTGTCCTAAGTGTCATCCAAAAGCACTAGCATATTGGGGAGGGGGGTAGTAGGGGCGGTCTTCCCTGGGTGGCACTTTTAAAGGGGCAGCAGTTTTCATCCTGTTGTAGGGTATTGCTGTAGGCAATATGCGTTTTTTTGTGGGATCCAAGGACTGCAAAAAGTTTTTTGTGGGATCCAAGGACTGCAAAAAGTTTTTTGTGGGATCCAAGGACTGCAAAAAGGTTTTTGTGGGATCCAAGGACTGCAAAAAGTTTTTTGTGGGATCCAAGGACTGCAAAAAGTTTTTTGTGGGATCCAAGGACTGCAAAAAGTTTTTTGTGGGATCCAAGGACTGCAAAAAGTTTTTTGTGGGATCCAAGGACTCACTTAAGAGGCAGTTTTTGTTACAAAAACAAAAAACAAAAAAAAAAAAACAGATTTATGTGGTTTACTTAAAAGCTTATATAAGTTTAATTGACTTGCTAGAAATAGCAGCCAAATTTTCTTTAAATCACATCTTAGATTACGTAGGATAATATTGTATCAGACATGTGATGTGTGAAAATTAATAGATGGAATAGCCATAGCTGGAATGTCTTTGATCATAAATCTATTCAATCAGGGCTGACCTGAGACAAAGCAACAGGCAATAACCTCAGATTTATACGAGCCAATGAGAAAGTCGTTAAGTGATCAACTTGCTAGAAATAGCAGCCAAATCTCTCTTAAATTACCACCTACAAATCACATTTTTTTCCTGTTAGTCTCATATTTATTTCTGTCGTTAGATTGTGGCTCTGCTAGGGCATCACCTTGAAGGGTTTTGGTCAAGCAAATTGATACCGGTATTTATTTTTAAAGTTCTGGCACTTAATCTATTGGTATCTATGCAAAACCACTAAGTTACAGGGTTGTAAACTAACCAACACTAGTTGACAAGCAATATGTGTGTGTGTGTGTGTGTAGCGGGGTAAACAAGGACACAGGGACACATACACACATGACAGGATCTCACTGAGTTTCCATCTACTAAGTACATTCTCGTGAAGGCACATGGCCTAGTGGTTAGAGCAGCGGACTCGCGGTCGAGGGATCACAGGTTCGAATCTCAGACTGGGCGATGTGTGTGTTTATGAGCGAAACAACAAAGCTCCACATGGCTCTGGCAGAAGGTAATGGCGAAACTTCTGCTGAATCTTTCGCCACAACTTTCTCTCACTCTTTCCTCCTGCACCTTGCAGCTCACCTGCAACGGACCAGCTTCCCATCCAGGTGGGGAACCTATATGCCAAGGAAACCGGGAAACCGGCCCTATGAGCCAAGCATGGCTCAAGAAGGAACAAACAAAAAGTTCATTCTCAAAGCATTAGTCAACCCGAGGCTATAATAGAAGACACTTGTCCTAAGTGCCATCCAAAAGCACTAGCATATCGGAGATGGGGGTCAGTAGAGGCGGTCTTCCCCGGGTGGCACTTATAAAGGGGCAGCAGTTTTCATCCTGTTGTAGGGTATTGCTGTAGGCAATATGTGTTTTTTGTGGGATCCAAGGACTGCAAATGGAAGGGCTGCCCCAGGGGGCACACACTCTAGCTATGCTAGAGCCCAGAAGGATTGAACCTGAAACCACCAGTAATGGAGGAGTATGTAAACACGGACACAAAGACACACACCATATGCAAACATACACACATGACGGGCCCTCACAGAGTTTCCATTTACCAAATTCACTCACAAAGCATTGGTTGACTTGATGCTATGAAAGAAGACATTTGCCCTAAGTTCCCCATGGTGGGATTGAACCCAAAACAACGTAGCTGCAAAGTGAGTGTTTTTATCACTCAGTCATGCCTACACCTATGTTTTGTAATATCATCTTAGAAAAATGTTGTATTAAATAATATAGACTTTGATATACAAAAGATACAATTCATTCAGCCTGTCTGTGTTTGTCCTCCCAACATCGCTTGACAACCGATGCTGGTGTGTTCATGTCCCCGTAAATTAGCGGTTCGGCAAAAGAGACCGATAGAATAAGTACTAGGCTTACAAAAGAATAAGTCCTGGGGTCGATTTATTCGACTAAAGGCGGTGCTCTAGCATGGCCGCAGTCAAATGACTGAAACAAGTAAAAGAGTAAAAGAGTAAAGAGAGAACCGGAGAAACTTTTCTCAGGCTGGAGATATGATGTGAATGCTTGCAAACAAAATAAACTCTATGAGGGGCACCCAAGGCGAGGTGGTGGTGTTAAACTAGGTGACCAAAAGTCTACACTGAATGGCATAACATGAATTCAGAGTTACTATAATGAACATCGTAACAAAAACAAAAAAAGATGAATTAAATTTCTCAATTACATTTTATGATATTTGTAAACAATACAGAAAATAGAAAAATATTAGTAGTACAATATTGAGGGAAAAATAATTTTAAATGTTGAGTGTATACACACAAGCACACATATACATATTCATACACACACACATACACGCACACACAGCGGTGAACTGGCAGAAACGTTAGCTCGCAGGGCGAAATGCGTGGCCGTATTTCGTCTGCAGTTACGTTCTGAGTTCAAATTCCGTCGAGGTCGACTTTGCCTTTCATCCTTTCGGGGTCGATAAATAAAGTACCAGTTACACACTGGGGTCGATGTAATCGACCTAATCCGTTTGTCTTTCCTTGTTTGTCCCCTCTATGTTTAGCCCCTTGTGGGCAGTAAAGAAATACATATATATATACACACACACATGAGGTCTGATCAATAAGTATCCGGACTGTTGCCATAGTAACAAAACTAAAGCATGTAGAGTGAAGCTGCTCGGCACAGATTGACCTTGACCTCTGCTGTGCATGTGCACAAACTTTTAACATTCTAGCTCACTTCCACTGTTTACGGCAGTGCTTGGAAGGAAGGTGTGTAGCATGTGATCATCACGTTAGCCATGACAGAGAAAGTTGTCATGGCAATACCTGCTCAGAGACCTACGCAAGGTTGCAGAAAGTGTATGGAGAGGAGTGTATGAGCTGCACACAAGTGTGTGAGTGGTTCAGACATTTCTAAGATGACCGGAAAAATGTTGATATTGACAAACGTTCTGGGAAACCTGCAACTGGTAGAATTGAGAAAAACATCATAGATGTGCATGCAGCTGTGAGCAGAAATAGTCAAATCACCATCTGTGAGTTATTAGGGGATGTGCAAATTAGTTACGATTCAGTTCAGTCAATTATTACTGAAGATTTGGGTATGAAACGTGTGTCTGCCTAATTTGTGCCAAAGCATTTTTCAGCTGATCAAAAAGACACTAGGGTTTCAGTTGCACAAAATCTCCTTTGATTGTGCCGAGAATAATGAAAACTTTTTGAAAACTTTGCATAAGCCTCTGAGCAGACATCAACAAGCTTTTGGCAAAATTTGATTCAGATTCTCTGCTCAACATTTTCTGGTCATGGTCAATGCGATGATCACACGCTACACACTTTCCTTTCAAGCATTGTTGTAAGCAGCAGAAGTGAGCTAGAATGGTAAAACTTAGTGTGCATGCACAGCAGAGTTCAAGGTCAATCTTTGCTAAGTAGCTTCACCATATGAGCTTTAGCTTTGTTACTATGGCAACAGTCCAGATACTTATTGATCAGACCACGTACATATATATATATATATATATATATATATATATATATATATTATATATATATATTAAATTAGAGATAAAACCACTATTAGGCAAATCAAACAGTGAAAATCATAAACCAATACATAGAAATAAAATTAATTAATAATTAATATCTCTAATTTAATATATATATTTATACTATAAAATTAGATTTAATCTTAAATCTAATTTTTCCCTGTAAGTTTGGATTTACTCCCTAATATTATCATTATATATATATATATATATATATATTATATATATATATATCTGGGACGAGGTGGTGAAGCACGACCTTCGAACTTTAGGTCTCACTGAGGAAATGACTAGAGACCGAGACCTCTGGAAGTGTGCTGTGCGCGAGAAGACCCGGCAGGACAAGTGAGTCCACAACCCGTGGCCTTCTACATGGGATGGAGCCAGCCTACGTATGCATACCTTCCCTTCTTGGGACACAAAACTCTACTTGTGAAGACGTGTTGAGGCAAGTGAGGATCAGAATCGAAATCGATCAATGGAAATTGCGGATGTGCTACCAGTGCCGGTGGCATGTCGAAACTCTGCTTGTGAAGACCCATTGAGGCAAGTGAGGATCAGAATCGAAATCGATCAATGGAAATTGCAGATGTGTTACCAGTGCCGGTGGCATGTAAGAGAACTTTCCGTTTCGCGACCGTTGCCAGCACCGCCCCGTTTCGTGTCCGTTGCCAGCCTCGTCTGGCCCTCGTGCCGGTGGCACATAAAAAGCACCATCCGTTCATGGCCGTTTGCCAGCTCTGTCTGGCACCAGTGCGGGTGGCACGTAAAAAGCACCCACTACACTCACGGAGTTGTTGGCGTTAGGAAGGGCATCCAGCCGTAGAAACACTGCCAGATTTGACTGGGCCTGATGAAGCCTTCTGGCTTCACAGACCCCAGTAGAACCGTCCAACCCATGCTAGCATGGAAAACGGACGCTAAATGATGATGATGATGATGATGATTACATATATGTAATATAGGTAATTAGAGTAAATCCCAGCTGTTTCTTCTTGAAGCATATCTGCTTATCCCATTATTACAATTCAGTACGTGGTCTCAGTTGCTGCTGTATGTTACTCAAAATTCATATTAGAATCAAGAATTATGGAAGTATTATTGCAGAATTATTGTATAGCAAAATGGGAAATCAAAAATTGCTTGGTTTTATTCACTCCCCATCACACATGTTTCATTTGCTAATAGGAATTGCAAAGTTTTACATGTTAGATAGACATGTAAGAAATTTCCTATAAGAAATTCTTCAGACAGAGAAACTTTATAATACTTATTAGCAAATGAAACATGTATAATTGTGAATAAGTAATACCAAAAAATTCCAATTTCCTGTTTTGTTATAGGTGTATATATATATCACATGACCGACCAGACCATCAGATGTTGTTACACATCGCTGGTCACAATGCGTTTGCATCGTTTTAGCCTTCAAATGATGCCACCCCGCTGGTTAAGCGAGCAGGCCAACAGAAGAAAGAGTGAGAGAAAGTTGTGGTGAAAGAGTACAGCAGGGATCACCACCCCCTGCCGGAGCCTCATGGAGCTTTTAGGTGTTTTTGCTCAATAAACACTCATAACGCCCGGTCTGGGAATCGAAATCGCGATCCTATGACCGCGAGTCCACTGCCCTAAGCACTGGGCCATATATATATATATATATATATGAATATCTTATTGTGTTTTGGGACAGTCATTATGCCAATAATAATAAATACATGCACTGGTTCAATATCAGTTCTTTATTGTTATTCAGTTGGTTAAAGATCTAACCACCTAACTAACTGATCATCTGTTTATTGACTTGGTTAAACAGTCAATCAGTTGTTTGTTTGTCAAAGACCTAGTGTTGCTATTCATGACCTCATTAAATGATATATCCTCGCTCTTCAGGGTCTGACAAACAAATGACTGACTGATTGTTTAACCAAAACATTAAACATGCAATCAATTAGTTTGTTGGCAAGATATTTAAGTGATTGATTAAAAATAAAGAAGTGATATTGATTCAGTGCATGCGTTTATTACATTTGGCGAAATGGCCCTCCCAAGACAAGATTTTTCTCAATACACAAATTTGCATAAAAATCTTGCAAATCAAATATGAAAACAAAGTACATATATATACATACACACATATACATATATATATATATATATATATACATA
This sequence comes from Octopus sinensis, assembly GCF_006345805.1. NCBI lineage: Eukaryota > Metazoa > Mollusca > Cephalopoda > Octopoda > Octopodidae > Octopus > Octopus sinensis. The sequence goes on along the minus strand of NW_021824255.1, from coordinate 13,973 downwards.
CACAACTGTAAGCTGACACTTCATCAGGTAGATTGCTTTTAAAGTACTGCTGGATCATATTCAATTGTGGAAACTGAATGCTTGAAAAGCAACCTACCTGATGAAGTGCCGGTGCATAGTTGTTGCTGCATCACATCAATTATTTAATTGCCACCACATATTCCTAACATTACTTAACAACTGGTGATGGTTTCTTTCTCCTTATGACTTAGTAATTTAGCAGAAGAGACTGATAGAATAAGTACAATATATTTGTGTAAACTTCATATATATATATGTGTGTGCATAGGAGTAGGAGGTGTAAGAGTGGCTGTGTGGTAAGTAGCTTGCTTACCAACCACATGGTTCAGTCCCACTGCGTGGCACCTTGGGCAAGTGTCTTCTACTATAGCCTCAGGCCGACCAAAGCCTTGTGAGTGTATTTGGTAGACAAAAACTGAAAGACACCCGTTGTATATATATATATACACACACATATGTGTATTTATATGTTTGTGTGTCTATGTTTGTCCCCCCAACATCGCTTGACAACCGATGCTGGTGTGTTTACATCCCCGTCACTTAGCGGTTCGGTAAGAGAGACCGATAGAATGAATACTAGGCTTACAAAGAATAAGTCCCGGGGTCAATTTGCTCGACTAAAGGCGGTGCTCCAGCATGGCCGCAGTCAAATGACTGAACCAAATAAAAGAATAAAAGAATATGTAGATGCATGTGTCTGTGTGTATTCTTGTCTAGACACCATTGTCATGCAAGCATACAAACAAGGTTGTCCTTTGTTTCCAGTATAGCGCAAAAAATATGTTTGGCTGTCAGAAAAATATTACCTTGCTTGAAAACAGGGGAAAGTTGGTGACAGGAAGGGCATCCAGCTGTAGAAAATTTGTCTCTACATGCTCTGTCTGACTCATGCAAGCATGGGAAAGTGAGCATTAAGTGACAATGATGACGACAACAATGACAACGATGACGACGACGATGATGATGATGATGATGATGATGATGATGATGATGATGATGATGGTGATGATGGTGATGATGGTGATGATGGTGATGATGGTGATGGTGATGATGGTGATGATGGTGATGGTGATGATGGTGATGATGGTGATGATGGTGATGGTGTTGATGATGATGAGGATGATGATGATGATGATGATGATGATGATGATGATGATGATGATGATGGTGATGATGATGGTGATGATGGTGATGATGGTGATGATGGTGATGGTGATGATGGTGATGATGGTGATGGTGATGATGGTGATGATGGTGATGGTGTTGATGATGATGAGGATGATGATGATGATGATGATGATGATGATGATGATGATGATGATGATGGTGATGATGGTGATGATGGTGATGGTGATGATGGTGATGATGGTGATGGTGTTGATGATGATGAGGATGATGATGATGATGATGATGATGATGTGGATGATGATGATGTGGATGATGATGATGATG
>NW_021824255.1:0-10000 GCF_006345805.1 Octopus sinensis | reverse complement strand
ACACAGGTGCCATTTGGGCTGGGGCGACACGGCCAGGATCGGATGGTGTTTGTTACGTGCCCATATATTATATGTATGTATGTATGATGTATATATATACATATATAATATATGTAATATACATTATATTATATATATATCTGTATGTCTATATATATATATGTATATGAAGGGCATCCAGCTATAAAAACTCTGCCAGATCAAGATTGGGGCCTGGTGCAGCCATCTGGTTCACCAGTCCTCAGTCAAATCGTCCAACCCATGCTAGCATGGAAAGCGGATGTTAAACGATGATGATGATGATGATGATGACATACATGTGTATATATATTTAAATATGTATTTTATTTTACATGCAGTTTGTACTGTGTAGATATTCTCCTTGTGAGCTCTTGCCCCGCAATCACAATGGTTTCGATATATTTCAACAGTATCATTTCATTCAACACTGTGAAGTGACATTCACTTAAACAGGGAGTGTCCAGGTCGTTTTGGTCCACATTATAATGCATGCACTATACCGGCATTCATCCGTACACACATGCATCTAAATCCATATCTATATATATATGTTTATATATATATATATATATTCATTTAGAGATATTAGGCTCCTTCATCCCACCATATGAAAGAGTTTTAATTTAATTTAATACTTACTACTAATGTAAGGGATGTAGTATATATATATCCTCATTGAGAATAATTTGAATCCCTATGATGCCGGGACTTTTATTCCCTAATAAATATAATTAAATAAAATATATATATATGTATATATATATGGTGTGTGTGTGTGTGTTGTATACATATATGTATATATATATATATATATATATATATATATAGATATAATATATATACATACATACATACATACATACACATAATATATATAATCACCGTGACCGTGACTGTGACCGACCAGGCTATCAGATGTTGCTACACATCGCTGGTCACAATGCGCTTTGCATTGTTTTAGCCTTCAAATGCCGCCACCCCCGCTGGCTAAGTGAGCAGGCCACAGAAGAAAAGAGTGAAAGAAAGTTGTGGCAAAAGAGTACAGCAGGGATCACCCCCCCCCCCTGCCGGACCTTGTGGAGCTTTAGGTGTTTTCGCTCAATTAAACACTCACAACGCCCAGTCTGGGAATCAAAACGCGCGAGGTCCTGCCCTAACCACTGGGCCATTGCGCCTCCCCAATATATATATATATAATATAATATATATATATATATATATATATTATATATATATATAGTATACATATATATATATATATATATATATATATATATATATATATATATATATATATATATATATATATTATATATATATTATATATATATTTATATATATATATTATAATAATATAATATATATATATATGTATATAGATATATATAGATATATATATATATATATATATAATATATATATATATATATATATAATATGTATATATATAATATATAAATATAATATATATTATATATCTTTGTAAAAAAATGAAGTTGAAAATGCTGCTGTTTATATAAATTTTTAATTTTTATATATAATTATAACATGTTTCAGTTCTGAAATATATATATATATATATACATATAGGCATTATGTCTGTGTTTACGTATAATATATGTGCATTAAATTATGCACAGACATTCCACATTTGGAAAAAAAACAGAGAGAGAAACTAGCCAGACAATACAAGTAACATTCCATCTCTCTCTTTCCCTCCCTCCTCTCTCTTCCACTCTCTCTCTCTCTCTCTCTCTCTCTTTCTTTCTCACTCTAACTACCTATAATGGAAGTGTTAATCAATAGTTAGTTTCTCACTTGATGTTGCACTAAATACTTACCAGTAATCAGCATGATTTACATGAAGTCAGAGCTCTTTGATAATCTGATCCTCTCTCTCTCTCTCTCTCTCTCTCTCTCTCTTTCTCTTTCTCTCTTTCTCGCCACACACACACACACACATATATGTATTATATGCATGCAAACACACAAACAAGCACACACATATACACATACACATACACACACATACACACACATACACACACATACAAACACATATATATGCACATGCATACATACATTTGTGTGTGTGTGTGTGTGTGTGTGTGTGTGTATTAGTATATTGTTAACATCAGAAGAATTTTATAAACTTTTGAAAGAATGTAGAATTGATTCTCGAAATATAAACAAAGCTTTATGCGTTTTGAGAACCAATTCTCAAAAAGAATTAATCCATATATCAGTATATATCAAATGGTTTATTGTATTTATACATACATATATATATATATATATATATATATATCAATATATATATATTGTATAATATATAAATATGCATATATGTATATATATGTGTATATATGTATATATATAGATATATATATATATATATATATATATATATTATATATATATATATATATATATATATGCATATATATATATATATGTTCATATATCTATAATATGTATATGTATATTATGCGTCTGTATATTTGTATGCATACAAATTATTATAAATATACATATGTATGTATATATATGTATGTATAATATATATATATATATTATATAGGTATATGCATACACACACACAGATGTGTATGAATATATGTTTATATGTATATATATATATATATATATATTATATATATACATCTGGCTTTCGGTCAGTTACAACAACAAAGCCTTCAGTTGTTGAATCAATGGAAGAGCCTACCCATGAAATTAATGTGGAAGTGGCTGAGTAGTTCACAGACATATATATGTGTGTGTGTATGTGTGTGTGTTTACACACACACATATGTATATACTTGAAGAAAGTTTCCTTAAATTGAAAATTACTACATATATTAAAATAACTTAAAAATATGTAAAGTGACATGCACCTTTGAGAAGGAAGTTATCATATCGTGTATAACTGCTTTTGCTGCTTACAGCTCTTCAAACACACATGCTATGAATGAAACATTCTGCAAGTTGGTGGTGTCTCTTGAAATAAAATATATTTAGTCATGTGAATGTATGTGTGTATGTATGAATGTATGTAAACATGCATAGTGTTTATGAAATTATACTGAAAGAAGATGTAAAGACATAAAGAAGTACAAAACCAAATTGTGGTTTTCTCATAAAATAACTCTATACGGCATTTATTCAACCTAAGTTGTAGAGACAGCACCTCATCACTCTCATTGACACCAATACAACCAATCAGTAATTGGTCTGCCATAGACCTGTAGCCAGCAGTGCTGTTATGCTGTTATTTACCTAGTGTATTGTAAAATAACTAAAAACAATACAACACACATTTCTAATTAATTTAACCCTTTAGCATTTAAACTGGACATATCAGGCCTCGATATTCAATGTTTTACATTCATACCAATCAGATTCAGCTTCTCACACCTACCCTACAATGTCATTCTAAAAATATGCAATCACATCATTGAAATCTCAAAGCTACGAGATAATGTATGATTAATTCAAATCAATTTGAATAAATAAGCATTATATTTGAATATATATATGAATCCTAAAGGGTCATTCATGCGAAAGATGATTGATATGTTTTTCTGTCTCTAGCTCCCTTTTCTTTTTATAATGATTTGTGAGGATTCTTGAAGGAACCATGGCTGTTTTACAAATATCATATATTATATTTCATGAAACATTTTGTACAAGACTATAAGAAAAAGATTTAAGTTATTAATTTCAAAATATATACTTTGAAACTAACTTCTTTTAATACTATGGATAGAAAAGCAACCATCAACTTCTTTATGAGTTCTTTTCTGGAAAAAACATTCAGCTTTGATAATTTGTGTTCTCTTTTGCTTCATCCTTGAAATAATTCTATATAAGTCCACAAATAATTGGTATTGGTATTGGCATCCTTTCTGTCTCAGGAGACAATGAAGTAGTCTAGTCCAGCTTTTATATTTCATGTCCTGATACATTTCCTGCTGTGGCTGTGTAGTCCTATCCTGGACAAACACTCCCTCTGGCAGGTACCGCAAATGTAGCGAAGAATGCTCCTGGCTGGTTGTAGTGCCATAGTCTCTTGTTTACGTCTCTTCCTTTCTTTCCATTTCTCTTCTCTCTCTCTGTCACTCCTTTGTATTCCCTCTTTTACTGTATGTCGCCATTCTCCACGGTTTTGCTGTATGTCGCCATTCTCAACTAAAAGTCAAGAAAACACCAGTTCTGCGGTTGGCAAGCTGGAATGTCAGGACCATGTGTCCTGGAATATCTGATGATCTTCTCAGGATTGAAGACACAAGGAAAATGGCCATCATTGACCGTGAACTAAAGAGGCTCAACTTAGATATTGCTGGGCTGCAGGAGACAAGACTTCCCTCAAACGGCAAACTCAAAGAGCAGGATTTCACCTTCTTTTGGCAGGGAAGAGATCCAGAAGAACCTCGTCAACATGGCATTAGCTTTGCAGAGAGAAACTCACTACTCTCCTCAATAGAACCACCACAAATAATACGCTAGTATGTATTACACATGTCTCAATTTTGGGGCCTGCTGTGGCTTGTTGAATGGAGAGGTTCTTAGCAATGAGAAATAAGTTAAATAAAAGTAAACACAACTTTGAGCAACTTTATAAGCAACACAGAAGTTTACATAAGTGAGAAGAGGAGATTTTCCTGCAAGAACTTATTCTTACTTTTAATAATAACATATGTTTTCAATAGTTCGTTGTTTTGGTTACCTCATTTTCTGTTTAATTCTTGGCTTCCAGTGCAGGAGTACGAAATGCTCAATCCAAAACATTGATAATTCAAATTTACATGACAAGATGACTACCAGTAAACTGCTTCACTCAAAAACAGGTAGCAATTTTAATGGCATACTTCTTTTGTTATACTCTAGACCAGTGGTTTTCAACCAGGATTCCGCGGAACCTTAGGGTTCTGCCAGTACAGTGCAGGGGTTCTGCAAGAAGTTACAAAACTGCTAAAATCGGCAGTAATTTTTAATCCTCCTGTGCAGATATGTGTGCATAAGACTATTAAATTATTGCACAGGGGTTTTTTGAGCCAGTGGAATGTTTCCTTGGGGTTCCGCTCCAGCAAAAAGTTTGAAAAGCACTGCTCTAGACTCTGATCTTTCTGACAGAGCTTAAATTCTCTTGAAATTCTAATAATATCATGTATAACACACATCTTGATTCCAGAGCGTAAATTGTCTTCAAACTCTTAAATATCATGTATAACATGTTGTGTCACCCAACTGCTACATGAGTAGGAAAGCTACTATGAACCAATTTCATCATCATCGTTTTACATCTGCTTTCCATGCTAGCATGGGTTGGACGGTTTAACTGAGAGCTGGCGAGCCAGATGGCTGCACCAGGCTCCAAATTGTTTTATTATTTATTTTTATATTTCAGTTGTAAACAAGGTGGTGAGCTGGCAAGGTGGTGAGCTGACCATCCATCTTTATGTTTTGGGTTCAAATTTGACTGAGGTCAGCTTTGCCTTTCATCATTTTGGGGCCAATAAATTAAGTACCAGTCAAGTTCCAGGGTCAATGTGATTGACTTTCCCCCTCCTCCAGAATTTCAGGCCTTGTGCCTATAGTGGAAAGTCCTGGGGTCGATTTGTTTGACTAAAGGCAGTGCTCCAGCATGGTTGCAGTCAAATGACTGAAACAAGTAAAAGAATAAGAGAATAAAAGAATACATATTTGAGTGTGAATATATGTATATGTATGTATACACACACATGTATATGTATGTATATATATATACACGAAACCCATGCCAGAATGGAAGACAGATGACGACGACGACGACGATGATGATGATGATGATGATGATGATGATGATGTTGATAATGATGATGATGATAATGATGATACACACAAACACACACACACACACACACATACACACATACACACTACACACACATGCACATGCACACATACATATATGTGTATTTTTTAATCTACCAGATGCCTAGATTCCATTCACAAATCATTGAAAGACCTAAGGCTATGTATGATAAATAAAAGACTTTTATTTTGGATATCGCACGGTAGAATTGAACCCAGAACCATCAGAATCACATGGCTGTGATACAGACTTTTTTTTATTCACACAGACAGACACGATTGCACTTATTCACTATTTGCAGTCAATAACGTTCTTACTTTCTTTCATTCTTTTCATTGTCTCTTTCTTTCATTCATTCATTCATTCTTTCTTTCTTTTTTTTTTTTTCTTTTAGTGGTAAATTCCATTTTATGTAATCAATCAATCAACAATAGAGTGCATAAGATGTTGCAATATCTTTGCAGACTAGTAATGCACTTGCATTTATAACACTCCAAGAGATATACAAGAGACAATGAACTTGAGTAATTATCTGCATCAAGAGATTGGAAGCAATAGATAAGTCTTGCTATCTAAGACACTTGATTAATGCAGTAACCAAGGACAGTTTAGTCTCTAGGGTTTGCTGTGAATGGAAGAATCTTAGATAACCAGCATTATAAGATGGCAATGAGGAGCTCTCTCCACATACAAAAGTAATATCGAGTGGTACTAAACTATGGTATGGATTGGTAGGGAAAGTAGTGCATCTGAAGAATTTGAAATGGAATGAGATTATTATGATTTGCATGATCTATATTCTTATTTATTAATATTTAAGAAGCACTCATAAATGCATGCATACATACATACGCATGCACAAGTCCATGTACACATGATGTGTTCATGAGCTGTACGTGTGTGTGTGTGTGTGTGTGTGTGTTTTAGTCTGCATATGATGAAAAGAAAACTCGAAATTAATGTGATAAGGAGCAAGTGACGCAGCAGATATGAAGGAGAGCACGGTTGATGAGAACTGTTTAAATTAGAAATAATTAGAAGGAAAGCAAACCGGCGGGGGGGGGGGGAGGGGGGAGAAAGGAAAAAAAATATAAGTAGAGTGACCTCAGTTGACCTCCTTTGACCTAAGATGACCTAAGTTGACCTAAGTTGACCCAAGAGTGTTTTATCTAAGAAAAGAGTCCAAATAGAGAATAGAAAAAGGAAAAAAAAAAAAAGAAATAAATAAATAAAAAAGAATAGAAGGAGATTTGACAGTGAAGATCTAACTTGAAGATATGTGAAGAGAAGAAGAATCTACTGTTGAAATGAAAGAAGAATTACATAATGCAAGCCAGCTAGGAAGATGGGAATTCACAGGTCTTGAAGGTCTTCAGGCATAGGGGAAGGAATTATTGATGAAATGCTCAAGAAAATAAACACAGTAAGGAAATATACCCAGAGATGATACCTGCTGCATGGAGTATTAATATCGAAGTGTGTGCAATAGAAATTAGTCATTTATATATTTCCATCTTCTCCTGACCTGTTTGCAACTGTTATGCGGTTGCTCAACCTTGTGCTTAGAAATAGCAGCTAAATAATCCTTCAAATTGCACTCTACTGACTTGAATGAAAAAAAAAGGAAGAACACATTGGGTAATGTAGCACTAGATATATTATACTTTATCAAATGCAAAAAAAACTTTGGAGATGGTCATGGTTGGAACATTGTTGATCATAAACCTTCTTGATCACAGCTGAATTGAGTGCTTAAAAGCAACAACCTCTACTACATGACTGTACTGGGACTGAACCTGAAACCATGTAGTTGCAAGGCAAGCTTCTTAACTACGTAGCCAGGCCTGCACCTATAAACAGCTACGCATGGATATGTTACAATTTCTATTTCTTTACTACTTACCAGGGGCTAAACACAGACAGGACAAACAGAGACAGACAAACGGATTAAGTCGATTATATCGACACCAGTGCGTAACTGGTACTTATTTAATCGACCCCCCAAAAGGATGAAAGGCAAAGTTGACCTCGGCGGAATTTGAACTCAGAACGTAGCGGCAGACGCAATACCTATTTCTTTACTACCCTCAAGGGGCTAAACAAGGACAGACAAACGGATTAAGTCGATTATATCGACGCCAGTGCGTAACTGGTACTTATTTAATCGACCCCAAAAGGATGAAAGGCAAAGTCGACCTCAGCGGAATTTGAACTCAGAACGTAGCGGCAGACGCAATACCTATTTCTTTACTACCCTCAAGGGGCTAAACAAGGACAGACAAACGGATTAAGTTGATTATATCGACACCAGTGCATAACTGGTACTTATTTAATCGACCCCCAAAAAGATGAAAGGCAAAGTTGACCTCGGCGGAATTTGAACTCAGAACGTAGCGACAGACGAAATACCGCTGAGCATTTTGCCCGGCGTGCTAACGTTTCTGCCAGCTTGTCGCTTTTGATATGTTATAATTTCATTTAACTTTTTCTAAAGAATCCGGTGCCTACAATAGTCATGCTCCATATAATGATTGTTATGTATGTCACAAGCGTTAACAAACCAATACTGTTTCCATAATAACTTTGAATTTTCATATTATGTCCTGGATTTCATATGAAGTTTTATCTGTGAAATAATATGAAACAAAATTTGTACTCAATTGATAAGAATTTGTGTAATTTCTTCAAAAATATTTTGACTGGCGAGCTGGCAGAATCATTAGCACGCCGGGCGAAATGCTAAGTGGTATTTCGTCTGCCACTACGTTCTGAGTTCAAATTCCGCCGAGGTCGACTTTGCCTTTCATCCTTTCGGGGTCGATTAAATAAGTACCAGTTATGCACTGGGGTCGATATAATCGACTTAATCCATTTGTCTGTCCTTGTTGTCCCCTCTGTGTTTAGCCCCCTTGTGGGTAGTAAAGAAATAGGTATTTCGTCTGCCGCTACGTTCTGAGTTCAAATTCTGCCGAGGTCGACTTTGCCTTTCATCCTTTCAGGGTCGATTAAATAAGTACCAGTTATGCACTGGGGTCGATATAATCGACTTAATCCATTTGTCTGTCCTTGTTTGTCCCCTCTGTGTTTGGCCTCTTGTGGGCAGTAAAGAAATAGGTATTTAATATAACATTTATAATTATATGAGTTTTCTTTTTAAAAGTAATCTGTCATGGTGATTTTGTTTTTATCATACACTTGTTGACGTAACCTTGTGTGTTGGAACATACTTTGTTGTATCTCAAGAGGTTCATTATTTCAATAAACACACACACACACACACACACATCGTGGCTCTAACTAGGAGACAAACAGACAGACCCGAAACGAACCTGGAGTGGAAAAGACATTTCATTGATAAGGTCACAAATGGCAATGAAAAGACTTTGCCAAACCTAGCTGATTGCTTGAATAACTGAATGATTAATCAAATAATTGATTAGTTAATTACTTTAATGATTAATCAATTGATAAATAAAAAAAATGAAGAAGTTAAAAAGTATTAATGCTGGCTTTTATTATGAGCATAACGACCCTCCCAAGATACAACAAAATATCACATTGTCTTCGTGTGAAGGTGCGTGGCTTAGTGGTTAGAGGATTTGGCTCACATTCGTAAGGTCATGAGTTCAATTCCCAGTGACATGTCGAGCAAGACACTTTATTCCACGTTCCTCCAGTTCCCTCAGCTGGCAATAATGAGTAGTACCAGTATTTCAAAGAACGAGCCTTCTCAGACTCAATATCATGCTGAATCTCCCTGGGAACTACATTAAGGGTACATGTGTCTATGGAGTACTCAGCCACTTGCACATTAATTTCATGACCAGGCTGTTTCGTTGATCGGATCAACTGGAACCCTTGTTATCGTAACTGACAGCGTGCCATTGTTATTTTTTTACATTGTCTTCAAAAATAATTATCATAAACTACTTAAAAATTATCACATAAATGTCAGTTGTATAAAATATTTCCCATCATCCTTTAATTTTGTAATAGGAACTAAAGCAATCAATTGATAGAAATATGATGTATATCATCACTAAAGCAAATGATTTGCTGAGCGTGGTTTTATTTCTTAGACATCTTTTGAGGATAGTTTAGTCTTTTATTCTCTCTTGATCCAAT
>NW_021824254.1:0-19117 GCF_006345805.1 Octopus sinensis | reverse complement strand
TACTACAAATTGGCACGTACGGACGCCACACAGAAGAACGTATCTCACCTTGTTTTCATCGTCCCGGGGATTGCTCAGTCATTGGATCATGCCAATTCGACACAGTGTTGTCTCAGGTTGTGTGGTTGTAGTATTGGAGACTGCGGAAGAACATAAAGGAGTATTTGCACTCCGAACACAAGGAGGGCAACATTGAGTTTATTCCTATCAACTGGCGGTCGGTTGAGTTGGGAGAAAGTTGTGTTTGGGCTGTCATTTGCAGAGACACTTGATGCGATCATGCCTAATGCTAACATTCGAATTAGGAACTTCATCAACAACTCCCTTCTTGATGTGCTGTACTACAGTAGTGCACATTTCAGACATAAGGTTATCTCTCTTTCCTATCCTAGATTATTTCCAAACTGGCCGACGAACTCAAAAGACTGCACTCTCTTTTTTTGGACTACCACAGGGAAGTCTCTCAAGTCTCCATTGTGGCACACTCACTTGGTTTGTCCACTCTTCTCATTCCAGGATCTGTCATTGTCTATGATCTTATTACTAATCAGAGCACGTGTGGAGATCGTAGCCTGGTTTTGTCTCATTCCCTCGACATCCACTTCAGTAACCTCTTCATGATTGGATCCCCTCTTGCTGTGTTCCTTATGCTCAGAGGCTTTTCGATTCGTGACAAATCCACAGTGGAGGACATATTTCCTCACTGTGGCAACCGTTCTTTCCGTCTCTTTAACATATTTTTCCCCAGCGACTTTATGGTTCTCTTCCCCTTTCAGTCCAGGCCTATCGACTCGAGCCAATGTTCTGCCGGGAGTTCCGCAATGTGGAACCCGTCAATTTGTCGACTATGTCCAGTAGACCGGAATTCCGTCGCTTTCCCCGATATTCGTTTGAATCGGTGATTCAGGACGACTCAACTCCATGGTATCGACGGTGGTCTTTGCTCTCGGCCATTGCTGGGTTCACCCAAGTGTTTTCTGACTCGGTCGATGGAGAGGAGTTCAATCCTCTACCGGAAGGTACTTTCAGTGCCTTATTGAGAGGACTGGAGCATAGACTCGATTTTGCACTCTATGAAGGTAGCTTTGGGTTTTCTCGGTTTTTCACTTCTCATTTGTGCTATTGGGACAATCTCGAATTTGCCTCATTTCTTGTCAAGTGTACAGTTGAGGTCTGACTATTTTATTACCCAATTTTGCGTCTTTTATTCCAAGCACAAATGAATGTCTAGCCTTGTTAGTAAGACGTGAAGGGACTGCACCCTCTCTCATGACGATCGTTTACGCTGACACGCATGTCGGAATGATGTCATTTCCGGCCCAGTACACGCTGCAGGTTTAAAATCAACGATTTCAAGGTAGTGAGATAAGTTGGAAAAGTCCTCAGAGTAAATTTGTATCTCTAAAGATATACATACTTCTTGTCCCTCTTCGATCCCCTGCGTTTATTCTCCACAATCCCAAGTTTTATAATTATTCGTTGAAAGAAACCATCTTTGAGTTAGGTCGAGTCTTAGAATTACTAATTCATAACTGATTATATCACATTAAATATCAAAAAAATAATTATAATTGAGTTTTCTCATATTCAGAGATTATTTCAACTACCAGTTTCTGGAATAAATGAAGGTTATACTCATAAACTCCTACACAGCTATTAGGGTTTAATTACCTTCAAAAAGTCGATCGCCGCGAAATACCAACGACAATTTCGGTGTCAGTTTACTGTAACAGACTGTGTAATCGTGAAAATTTATAGTGGAATGTATAGGAGAAAACTCTTTATTTCCAGAATTATTTAATGGGTCCCTAAATTCTCGAAACAAAACAAATAACCAATTGATGGCAGAATGGATATTTTTAAAACGTTCCAACACTTTGGCAAAGAAATCATATTCATTCAAATTAAGAGTTTTTGGTTGAGCAGCGATTAAAACTCGCGTGAGAGTGTCGACAATGACTCCATTCTCAAGTTTAGAGTGCTATAGGGGTCATCAAAATAAACTACGGAAATAAAGTCCCCGAGGATCTTTTCTAAAGTATTTTGAAGTGGTACGTAAGGAAGTATAATTTTCGAAAAAGCAATTAGAATGGACATGTCGAATATACTTGTACTGACATATCTGCAAATCTAAAAAAATCAACAAAACTTGATTTCTTTTGGCAATTTATTGGTAGGAATGAGAATCTCAAGATGTGTTTTGACTTGGTTTATATGAACCGCAAACGGATTGTTGATACTTAGGTCATGTTTGTGAACGACGATGGTGAAATTCAAATTCTGATTAATGATTGAAGCACAAGTTATAAAATGTGCTATTGAAGACAAGCCACCGGGCATCCGTGACTATTTCGGTCAGAGGTAAAAATACGCTCAGGTCTGCGACGCACAGCACGTTTAAACAATTGTCCAAAAGTTTGCACCAATTTTTATTATTTTTGTCCATCCCAATCCATTTGGTGTTCAGTCCCGGAGTATCCAATATTTGTACGTTGAAGAACGAACCCATAGATAAGTCCACATTTTATAAACAAGTCCTACCAAAAACTTCTATGGTTCGAGTTGCTTTGGGAATTGATTCTTTAAAGCCTAATAAGTAGTTCAGGAATGATGTTTTCCCACATCTAAATAATGTTGTTTAAATACCCTTCGTCTCCAATTATTATAATTTTGGGGAGACTGCAAAAGTTGAACAAACTCTCGTCAAGCAATTCTGTGAATTCAAATTTGTTTTCAGATATATAATGTTCTAAAAGAGCCATCACTTGAGATGAATGTCCAATTTTAATTTAACAATAAATTTAAATAATTTTACTGTTGAATTGAATTGTTTTTATTGTTCAAGAAAAACCAAAAACCCAAAGAACAAGTCAAAACTATTAACGGAGAAATAAAAAAACAAGCCACCAATGTGTCTTTCTATGCTAACCCTAATTATAATTACTCAGCACAACTTTTTTCCAGAACTATTAAGATCGTGGGCACAGAGGATTCTTGCAAGTCTTTAGCCTTTAGTCAAGTTGTACTCTGTAAGCCAGTTTCAATGCAAAATGTCTTGTGCTTTCCAACTGTTCGATAAAATAGTCACTCTTCTCCGTCCCGAACCAGGACATGGTGTCTTCTCAGGTGCTAGGATCAAGCCCTTCTTTACTGTCAACTTCTTTAACATGGCAATGTATGTCGTCTTCAAAACTGTAAAATTTTTTGGAGGTATCCATGATAAAGATGTCATCAGCATATATGATGAGTTTTCCAGTACATACAAGCTGTAGAGGAATGTCCGCCAGAAGGAGATTGAAAAAATTGACCCTTCTAAATTCTACAAACTCTGATAACTCTTCCAAGTAGGTCCAGGTATCGAAAGCTTTTGCGAGGTCCGGGCACACCACAGTTACCCAGTCATTGTTTCTGTAAGCACGGGATTGTTGATGCTCTAACTCCTTTAAACAGTTTCCTGTACACCTTCTTTAGCAGAATCCTCATTGTACGGGTGAAAGCAAATTTATGATTCCACATAATCAGAAAGTCTGTTAAAGACAATCTTTTCCATTGTTCTCGAACAAAATTACTAAAAGTAATCAACATTTTTTTATAATTTGAGTTGTAAAAAAGATGATATCACACGTACAATTCCTTGAAATCATTTTTAACTAATAAATCTGCAAGCGTTTCCCTGGAACAGTCAGTTCTCGGCAAAACAGATAGTTTGTGCGTTACTGCTCACGATTGCAAACGAAACGAGATCCTCTGTTTCAGTCAAGAGGATTTTTGTATATCCTTATTTCTGCGTCCGATAAGGATTTTTTCTTTTTTGGCCGGGATCGCATACAAAAATAAAATTTTGGCCCACGAAGGCAAATTCTGCCAACCCCTGTTTTAGAGAAAGCACACATGAGGCTATTGGCCAATAGTTCGCTGCTACCAGTGTCGTTTTACTCTGTTATATCTTATTAACGCAGTTGCACGTTAGTAGTCTAAAAATAACAGTTTCTTTAAGAAGATTAATGGCATTTCTCTGACCAGCAAATTAAATATATCATTTATTCATTCAAAGTTTGTTGAGAGATCTTACAAACATATTATAACAAGTCAGCCGCTATAAAGCCTGGAGAACTCAAAATTTAGAAATACTCTAACATGACGGAAAACTTGATCTTTTCCCCGATCTCTTCTGAAACGTCCGGAGCAATGACCGCACAAATCTCTGGATCTCGTCGGGAGAAGTAATGGCTGTTTCAAAGAATCTCCATTGCGATCCTGAGGAGCAAAGTCTTCTCGATCATTAGTAGTTTTAGACCTAAACTACCTTAATCTAACCATTTTGAATTACTTATTTTACAACAGGTCAGCGACGCACCCGTACAATGAGGATTCTGCTAAATAAGGTGTACAAAAAACTGTTTAAAGGAGTTAGACCACAAACAATCCCGTGCTTACAGATTATCATTCTTTATTTTATTGAAATCTGTCTAGTTCAAGCAAAGTAAAGATCCGCAAGCTTTAGCAAAGTACATAAGGATGTGCCGTGTGTTTTATCCTTGAGTTTCAGTAGGTAACAGCCGATATCAGAGACCGTCTTATTGTGACCAACCGCATACCTAAAAGTGAACGGAATGTAGATTTTGTTGTACTGCATTTTTCGGATTTCTTGTGTTTATTCAGAATTTTACTGCGGTTGTGCAGCGGTTTGCTCTCAGAATCGCAACTGAGATCTTAGGGAAAAGCCAAAATATTTTCCTACTCTCCAGAGCTTTTAATCACTCGACACATTTTCTTCAAAAGTCATATTTCTTTCTTACCAACGACACCACTCGTCTCAAACGAATAAAGAATTATTTTCAATATTTTCGGGAGAGAGGTTTACTTCAATTCTTTCCGAGTTTTGGGCAGAGGACAGGCATATCCGACTGCAGTCACCGACAAGGGAATTTTTTAGATTATTTTTAAGTTTAAAAAAATGATGTAAATTATTGTTTATTAATAGATTAAGTAGTCTTAATTGGTTTCAATTAATTATGTCAAGTGATCGAGCTGTTGGATCAGTTTTGTGTTTTGATGGACTTAATATAAAATTAACTAAAATACTTGCTCAGGGTACTCTCATTTGTTATAACCAGGTGGGTTTGGGGTCATCTTCCTTGGCGTTGAGGGCAGCTCGAATATAAAATATGCAGTAAAGGTATTTCTAATACAACCTATTTCCAGAGAATTATAACGACCGACTCTAACAGATTATCCGTAGAGAAGGAAATATACTTTTCTGTATCTTTCACTTACTTGATATTTTTAGAGCAAATTCCAATCGTCCCGTAATATTGTGCGCTTTATTGGTTCTACTCAGATGAAGGTTAATAGTGGTTTGACACATGCATTTATCGTCACTGAATTATGCACGGGTATCAATTCGTCGCTCGCTTATTTTAGGGGGCACGCTCTTGGCTGCTCTCAATGCCCATGCAAATCTCACTCTCGAAGAGATTGGATATATTTTTGTTCGTGTTCTCCGTGCAGTAGACGCACTCCATTCAGCATCTCCCCCCGTCATTCACAGAGATTTGAAGGTATCGTTTTATGACATGTGCAGATGGAGAACTTTCTAATCTCTGCTGATGGGGAAATTAAATTGTGTGATTTTGGGAGTGCGACGAACGAAATATATGTTGTCAGTGATTGGTCAGTCGACCAGATCACGCGTCTTGAGGAAGAGGTACATGCCAATCATTACCCGCAGATCAAAAATTGTACCACTCAGGCATATCGGGCACCTGAAATGGTAGATCTTTACATGAGGCACACTCTTGGAGTCGAACAGGACATTTGGGTTTGTATTCATATCTTTGTATCCAGGCGGTCGGTTGTATTCTCTACTGCCTCTGCTTTGGTCAACATCCCTTTGCAGACCAGTCTATACTTGCCATTGTTCAGGCCTCGTATAATTTTCCTCATGCATCTCCGTTTTCAAGACTTATTGGTACTTGTTTTTCTCAACTTAGAATGCATTCTTGTGCCTGACCCACAACGTCGGTTTTCTATTCAACAGATCTGGTCCCACTTTAACCAATTAAAGATCGACCTCACAAGACCCCCCTCTTTTCTCACTTGTGCCTCTCCTCCATTAGAGAGACCCGTTGTTGAGAATTATTTTGCAGATCAACACTCATTAGAAAAGAAATTTATTACCTCGAGACTGATTTGTATTCCGTTTTTAACCCAAGATAGCACTATCGCCCCGTGAAATGAATAAGCAGGCGTTGCATCAGAGTGAAGAGATTGTAAGACAGCTTAAGAAAAACGGGGATGTCATATTTGTGGTTTTTCCCAAAACAGCACATAAATTGACAAATGTCGGAGGGTTCAATTATTTGTAGTTGGCCGAGGTCGTCTGGTATCGACGTACTGGGGAGTCACTTCACAGCACTCTCAACGTTCTTTCGTATGTCTACAAACGTATGGCATCTTCCCCAACTGCCATATGTGTTGTGTGTGCAAAAGTCATATTTTTTGTTAATTGTAGATTGACGACTCTTCTGCTCATTTTTTCTTGTGTGGTCTATTGCTGTTTGGTCGTCTATTCGACAGTGTGGAAGTGTCGGACAAATATGTATCCCACAAGAAGGGATTGGTTTCTATGAATGCATTGGAAACTGCGTATCATTGTTTAATTACGTCAGACTATTAAATTACACTCAAATGATAATTCGGGATGCTCCAGTTCTAAGTGTCTACTCTGACTGGCATCTTTCCCAGGTTATAGTTAAGAATGCAAGGTGCTACTATCGCCTATTTGTAGAGAAGGGTTCTATGGCCGACTGTTTGTTAATGACAGACAAGCCGTCCCTGGGAATGATTCATATGTTCCTCTTCAGGATTTTTGTCCTCGTATATCAATCCGAGGAAATATAACACTTCAGTTGTTCGAAATATCTCAGCGAAATGTGCTTGGAAGTATTTTATTGTCGTAGATGAATCTTGTTTTGTCTCTTTCATTCAGCACTTGCCAACTCAATGGGGACAAAACATTCCATCATTTTAACAGGCAGTCTTGGTTTCTTATTTTTAGGACTAAGTTCGATGTTAACAAAGGTGATTACGACTGTGAGATTATTTTCAATATGACTCCTGTCGATGTAGGACTTGCTTTTATCGACGAACGATGGGGGGACTTGTCAGTAGCTTCTCTTTTCCCTGCTGCCCTTACCACTTCCATGAATGAAATTGTCACCATTTCCCAACGATTTAGTATTTCCTGTCAAATTACTATAGAAATATCCGAATTTGCATCGAATCTCATCAGTGGCATTCCACCTGAGAGACCATCAACGAAGACACCAATTCCATCCGAATTTGCATCGAATCTCATCAGTGGCATTCCACCTGAAAGACCATCAACGAAGACACCAATTCAATCCGAAAACCAACCCACATCTGATGTACTTTTTGATCTTTCTTTTGCTCATCAATCAGGTTTATTCTGTGTCCTATCATTTTCTAGAAAAAGTGGCCGATAATGACCTATTAAGCGACTTTTTCTCAGCCGATTCGACTCATCAAACTCCTAAGCTGTCCAAAAATAACAATGCCAGCTTCCTAATAGATTTTGATGAAAGTGACGATAAAAATTCACATTTTGTTGACTTGAACATGCCATATTTCCATTCCAAAACTGAACAACTTCCTAACGTTAATCCTAAGTCTCCCCAACGTCCTGATATTCGTAATAAAAGGGAGGATATACCTACTGAAAACATACCGAAGGGTAATGAACGGGATATCCCTTCAAGTGGTGACTTTTTTGTGGATTTTAGATCTTGGGAATATTTATAGTACTGACGGGTCTACTGGCGCCCCAAAAACGATGCGTGAACTCAAAGAACGTAGTGACGAGGCTGCTAGTTGTGCTGAAAAAACTGTATGAGATTATATTATATTCGCTAGGTCTCTCAATGGTCCAAAGGAAAGGGAAAGAACATTCGTTTTTTATTAAGTTCGTTGCATACAGTTCTATGGGAAGGTGCTCCTTGGAATCTAGTTTCGATGGGACAGCTTCTATTGGGAGACGATGTAAAAAGGTATTACAGACGAGCTGCATTGATTGTGCACCCAGACAAAGTTAATGGTACCCAGTTTGAAGAACTGGCTGCCCTCATTTTTATTGAACTGAGCGATGCATGGGCTGTTTTTTGTTCTACTGGAATGAAAGATCTTTATTGATTTTTAATATATTATATTTTACTACTTTTACTAATTGCAGTTTTATTCCAGATGGGTTTTTTTATAAAACGCTAGATGTTTTTGCGGTTTATTTTGTCGCGAAACACAATTTGAAGCTGATTTATGGAAAATAAAATCGGAAAATAAAATCTAAACCTTTTTGGTATCAAATATCCGAACTGAGATGTCAAACGTCATTACTGTGGTTTCTAATATCCGAACTGAGATGTCAAATATGTTAATGTCAAAATTACGTATCTAAAAAATATAAATGAATTTTTGTTCGTTCGAAATGAATACTTTTGTTAAAACTATGAATACTTCTTCTCGTGTTAGTAAAACATATAATAAAACAAATTTGGAAGCCAAAATGAGAATTGTATATGAAAATGAAGATGCAGATTGGCATATTGTGGCGGAATTGAATGGAGTTAAGCGAAATACAGCTTATAAATGGATACGAAATGCTTCACAACCTAATAAAAAAATGGTCAAATGGTCAAAAATCCCAGACATTGAAATATCGAGAATGATAAACTATGCTGAGGAAAATCCTGTCATCACTTTAAGCGAAATTTGTGCGAGACTACGTAATGAAACTGAAATTTAATTTATTAATGAGAAAAATATAATTTATATGGACGAAACTACACGTTTGACATCTCAGTTCGGATATTTGACATCATGGTTCGGGATTCGATACCAAAAAGGTGTAGACATTTTGTTCCTTTGTTTTTCGCAAAGTCAAACGCAGTGAAAAGCAAATTGGGGGGAAAAGTTTAAAAAATGTCTTTAAAAATCTGGGAGTTCATAACATTGGAAAATGACGATTCGGACGTTATCCAAAATTCTAGATTTATATTAAAAATTTGAAAAGTTTGGTTTTAAGAATATGAAATATGTTGAGAATACGCATTCGACTAATATTGAAATGAAATTTGATTAAAAAAATAAATCCCTAGAATATATAATAAATAAACGTCATTATTTATCAAAAATAATCGTTAAAAGTAATTCAACTTTGCGATTCTAAGAGGTCTTGAAAGCAAATAGCAGTTTTTTGGTAATCCGGTAAAAAGATTATAAACTGCGATACATTCAAGTTCTGTGAATGACAGTTTGTTTCAAATAGATACAAATATTTATTCAACAATTGAGGACAATCTTTTTGATCGACATAACCTTAAGCAGATAAATCAATACAGCTACAAAATTTAAGAAATGAAATTATCTTGATGTAAAAAAAATCTGTTGATTTCATTTTTAAATTCCAAAGTCTTTTAGAAAGCTTAGAAAAGTTCTCGACAGTTCTTAAAAAAATATTGTTTGAGACGTGGTCAATGTTGTGGATCTCGTTTAACTTTGATATCATTTGTGGAAAACAGCAAATACTAATGAATAAATAAAAATAATTCTCAGCTAATTTTGCAATAATCTATTTGATTAGATATACTAACCAAATACATTTTCACAAAATGATACATTTTCGTTTCTAAGAAAAATCACAATCCAGTTTTTAGTCAAATCCAATAAAAAAGTTTGATTCGGCGGATTTTGGCAAATATCTTTCAGAAAACAAGAAAAGCATTCAAAATTGAAAAAAACCTAAAATTGTTAATATATAATAAATAATTGAAAAAAATCTTGTTCGAATCTGACAATTTCTTCTGGAATTGAAATTTCCGGAAATATTTCGTCACGAGAATTTTGAATAGCTGAAAACTTTTAAAATATTTTTTGGTCACCATTAGCATCCATTCCAGCGAGACTGCATTTCTTAAATCTGCAGAATTTGCATTTGCTTTTAGTTGCAAAGTTTATTTTACAGTTTTGGCTGAATTTGCAAACAAATTCAGATTTTTTGAGAATCGATCTTCTTAAAATTATTGTTACATATTGCCTGAAGAATAGTTTGCATCCGGTGCAGCAGGGCACACCGTAAAATTGACCCCTTACATAATCTTCACAAATAACACATTTTTCCATTATTGTGCAACTATAAAAATTAATGTACTGTGTTTATCGGGTTTCATATCATATACCAAAATAATGTACCGTTAAATTTATGTGTCTAATGATAAATTATCAAAGATAAAACTTTTTAAAATGTGATAAAATACTTTTTAATTTTTTAGAATAGTTTTATGAAGGTAACGAAGGCCGTGAAAAATGGAAGTTGTTTCAAATTGCTACTAGGGCCCAAAAATCATTAAATAGTTAAAGTTGCTAAAATCAAAAAAGAGATAACAATTTATTTAATCAAATTTCGATCAATTCAGAATTTTTAATCTTAGTAATCATACACTTAGATAACAATTATTAAAAGGTATGATTATAAATTTCTTATCTGAAACCTTACTTGATATAGTCAAAGAGACAGTTAAATATTCACTTTATTGAACGTTAGCATAATTCGACAATATTTAGAATTTCTTTATTCAAAACGTTTCTTGTCCAGAAATGATTCATCCATAATAGATTTGTCTCTGAATGACTTGTTTAGTTATTTCGGAATAAATTAGCTCTTATTGTATCTGTACTTTTTTACATAAACTAAAGACAAAATGCACGAATTCAAAACTTGCGAGATGTAAAAACGTTAAACCCTAGTCAGATAACTATTAACAAAAAATTCAAAGTTGCCGAAAAGTAAGCAGTCAAATATATAAACCCATCGAAAAAATTAAAATGTGCAACCAATCCTGCATGCCTGCTTCGCCGGAGGGATTCTCAAACATATTCGCAAATTACTTGGCCAAAACATAGAAGGCCTGTCTAGATACCTCGCAAAGTTGCGAGTCAGAACTACTGTCCTGTCTATTGTTATCAGGGCACCACCCGATCGTGATATTTGCGATAAAGTCACGTGCCAATATCTTGGAAAATTTCCAAGATCCGATTGGTCAAGAAGCCTGCCTAGCAGCTTCCGTCCTATAAATCTAATCCCAATTATCAATTATCTCAAGGTTGATTGAAAAAACTATGGCCAAGCGCTTTGACTTCCTTTCCAAAATCAAAAATGTGCTGCTTCTAAAGCAATGGGGTTTTCATGCTGGACGGAGCTGCAGTGAATGCTTCCTGACGTTTCAGTCTATGTTGCGAGAGCAATGAAGTTTAAAGAAACTCTACCTCTCATATGCCTAGATATCTCAAAGGCTTTTGACAGCGTGTGGCATCAAACCTGTTAGAGAGAGTTTAAGAGTGTGAGCCAACAGAAAAGGCCTTCTCTGGCTGAGTTGTTTTCTTTCAAACCGTTCTTTTTCATGTCTGAATCAGGCCTTTACTCGATAAACGTCTAGCTTTAAAGGGGTGAGGCACAGAGGTCTTGTCTCAACCCAATTCTATTTACAATTGTAATGAGCAGTTTCCTTTCACCTCCAACTCCTGGAAAAACCTCCTCATATACGCTGACGACGTCCTCGTCTTAAATACCTCAAAGGACTCAAAAGCCCAGGAGAAAAGATTTTGTAGTTACATTAGAGCAGGCATTCTCAACCTTTTTTTGTTCATCGCCCCCTTAGATATTTTGTCGCCCCCTTGTCCACATACAATTTAAAAATTTTTGGGCATTGTCCCTTAATTGGTTGTTTTTTGTATATAACTCAAAAATCAAAATATAAAATAATAAATCAAATGTAAAAAATTGAATTTTTATTAAAAATTATTAGCGAGACCCTTGATATTGATGTTTACTCGCTAAATATCTATGTCGGCCCTCTTGGCTGAAGAGTATGCTCTGGATACTGGAATTCAGCCGTCGTGGGTTCGAATCCAGAAGAGGCTACTTTGAAGTCGGGGTAATCTCGTCGAAGTTCCTTTGCCCGTGAGGTGACGAGTACATCTGGCACGACACAGGATGTCAAAAAGGGATCTCCTTCCTATCCGGCCTCAGAAAGGCGTTACGTGGTCCACCAAATTCATTTGGAGATTTCGACTGGATTTGGAAACGCCGAGGGGGCACCTAATGCTCACCGAAAAAGGACCAATAGCTCTCCTACCCCTGGGACATCGTCGTCGCAGGACGATGCACTTTGCATAGGATTGAACCTTCCGGAGGATCTCCGTCGAAGTGCGTCGGGATCACACGTAATCAAAACCCTCCGGTCATTTGTATTCTGTGAGATTCTTCCTCCCACAACCCGTAACAGATTTTCTACCTTCTTTCCAACCACACCGGAGGTCTCAAAGGCTAGGGGGACAAACTCAACGACGTTCGGAAGCACAGCGTACTTCGTCAACTTCCTTTCTTCTGCCAGCGCACATGCGTAGCCTGTGTACTGGCTGTTCCTGTGAGCACAGTATCTGAAAAGGAGTCGACGCAAGTTACATCCCAAACAAGAGACCTTCCTCCTCTAAAGGGGAATATAGTCATCCCGTCAGGACGCTTTCCGTCACTGCGGCAGAGCCCAATAGGTTCAAGGGTCGATGGGAATCCCGCAGAATCCAAAGCCCTTTTCACCACTTCATTGAGAAGGACGTGGCGGGGAAATCGGCCAGCACTCCTCCTACAGGACAATGCGTGTAAACCGTTCGAAGGAATCAAAAAACCACAGCGACAACGGTGAGGTTGGCAGATTTCAAGTCCAAGTCGAAGACACACTCCGATACGTATAGTTTCGTCTTCCATAAGCAGACCATTGGACGCCAACGGAAGTGCGTTTAGCCAGTCTCCTGAGTGAGGCTGACAGGCACAGTTCAATGAAGCCAGTTCCAACTGGTCGACTCGCGTGCGAAGACTCTCCAACAGGTGTGTGCACCAGATGACATCCCAACTCTTCTGTATTGAAGGAATCTCCGGAAGGCCAAGTCCGAGCGATCTCCAGGCGAGAACAGCAACAGGGTATTCCGTAAGCTCATCAAGTTCGAGTGAGTTGATAAGAACAGAGCGAACGAAATTGCCGGAAGCAGACATCGACGAGAGATAACAAGGCAAAGCAAGATCTGCACAAGAACGAACCCCAAGGCCACCAAGCGGAGTGGAAGTGCGGCACGTGTACGTCCCACGTCAGTGAACAAAGTGTTCAGTAGTAACTGTAATGATGATGTAACCGCGTCATCCAAATCCAAAAGTTCTTGACGTGAGCGAAAACAAGGAGACGTTCGGAGCAAAAAGGTTAAACGGGGGATAAAAAGAAAGTTTTTCAGCAAAAACAGCCCCAGATGGGAGCCAAACAGTCGTAATCGGTCGCAGAGAGGAGCAATCTTATCTCGTTGTGAAACGATAGCCTTCGCAATTCCCTTATCAGAAATCGGTGAACCCAGAATCACAAGATCCGCGAGAGCGGTTATACGAAGGCCGTCAATTTTCTCCGAAAGGGCCATAAAAACCTCACTCTGTTGGGTTAGCGGCTCCGTAAGTCCGATTAGTTCACATTTTGCACCATTTAGAGAAAGGCCAATCTTCAAAATTCAGATATTATCTTCGAGGCGTCGTCCATAATGACTTCTAAAGGCCCACCAAGAGTGACGTCATCCAAATACCAAAAATTGATAGGCGAAGAAATGCCACGTGCAACGTGATCAACACAGACAGCGAATAGTAGAGGACCGAGGGGGTCGCCCTGTTGGATTCCACACTCAGAGTTGATAACTTTTCCGGAAAAAAGTAAGCTGCTCGGCAAGGAATAGGCCAAGGATACAATTGGGAGAAGATCAGGGCAAATAGTTAAAGTTTAACCCTAAAATGCTGATAGATTCCAATTTACTGAAATTTCTTTTTTGTACAAAACCAACATACTCCAACATTCGTTATTAACGCCGTTGAACTTTAAATATTTAATTAATATTTGGATTACCAGTCAAAAAAAATTAAAACTATTTATATTTTTTTTAAATAAAAACTAAATAAAAAAACACAAAAAGTATTAATCCGTGATAAAAATACATTTTTATCTTTGGCGCGTGATAAAATCTCAATTTTATCCCAAAAACTAACCTAACTTCGACCTTATCCCTAACCCCAACATTATCCCTAACCCTAACCTTATCTCTAACCCTATCCTTATTCCTATCCCTAACCCCAACCTTATCCCTAACCCCAACCTTATCCCTAACCCCAACCTTATCCCTAACCCCAACCTTAATGTCAAAATTACGTATCTAAAAAATATAAATGAATTTTTGTTCGTTCGAAATGAATACTTTTGTTAAAACTATGAATACTTCTTCTCGTGTTAGTAAAACATATAATAAAACAAATTTGGAAGCCAAAATGAGAATTGTATATGAAAATGAAGATGCAGATTGGCATATTGTGGCGGAATTGAATGGAGTTAAGCGAAATACAGCTTATAAATGGATACGAAATGCTTCACAACCTAATAAAAAATGGTCAAATGGTCAAAAATCCCAGACATTGAAATATCGAGAATGATAAACTATGCTGAGGAAAATCCTGTCATCACTTTAAGCGAAATTTGTGCGAGACTACGTAATGAAACTGAAATTTAATTTATTAATGAGAAAAATATAATTTATATGGACGAAACTACACGTTTGACATCTCAGTTCGGATATTTGACATCATGGTTCGGATATTCGATACCAAAAAGGTGTAGACATTTTGTTCCTTTGTTTTTCGCAAAGTCAAACGCAGTGAAAAGCAAATTGGGGGGAAAAGTTTAAAAAATGTCTTTAAAAATCTGGGAGTTCATAACATTGGAAAATGACGATTCGGACGTTATCCAAAATTCTAGATTTATATTAAAAATTTGAAAAGTTTGGTTTTAAGAATATGAAATATGTTGAGAATACGCATTCGACTAATATTGAAATGAAATTTGATTAAAAAAATAAATCCCTAGAATATATAATAAATAAACGTCATTATTTATCAAAAAAATCGTTAAAAGTAATTCAACTTTGCGATTCTAAGAGGTCTTGAAAGCAAATAGCAGTTTTTTGGTAATCCGGTAAAAAGATTATAAACTGCGATACATTCAAGTTCTGTGAATGACAGTTTGTTTCAAATAGATACAAATATTTATTCAACAATTGAGGACAATCTTTTTGATCGACATAACCTTAAGCATAAATCAATACAGCTACAAAATTTAAGAAATGAAATTATCTTGATGTAAAAAAATCTGTTGATTTCATTTTTAAATTCCAAAGTCTTTTAGAAGCTTAGAAAAGTTCTCGACAGTTCTTAAAAAAAATTGTTTTGAGACGTGGTCAATGTTGTGGATCTCGTTTAACTTTGATATCATTTGTGGAAAACAGCAAATACTAATGAATAAATAAAAATAATTCTCAGCTAATTTTGCAATAATCTATTTGATTAGATATACTAACCAAATACATTTTCACAAAATGATACATTTTCGTTTCTAAGAAAAATCACAATCCAGTTTTTAGTCAAATCCAATAAAAAAGTTTGATTCGGCGGATTTTGGCAAATATCTTTCAGAAAACAAGAAAAGCATTCAAAATTGAAAAAAACCTAAAATTGTTAATATATAATAAATAATTGAAAAAAATCTTGTTCGAATCTGACAATTTCTTCTGGAATTGAAATTTCCGGAAATATTTCGTCACGAGAATTTTGAATAGCTGAAAACTTTAAAAATATTTTTTTGGTCACCATTAGCATCCATTCCAGCGAGACTGCATTTCTTAAATCTGCAGAATTTGCATTTGCTTTTAGTTGCAAAGTTTATTTTACAGTTTTGGCTGAATTTGCAAACAAATTCAGATTTTTTGAGAATCGATCTTCTTAAAATTATTGTTACATATTACCTGAAGAATAGTTTGCATCCGGTGCAGCAGGGCACACCGTAAAATTGACCCCTTACATAATCTTCACAAATAACACATTTTTCCATTATTGTGCAACTATAAAAATTAATGTACTGTGTTTATCGGGTTTCATATCATATACCAAAATAATGTACCGTTAAATTTATGTGTCTAATGATAAATTATCAAAGATAAAACTTTTTAAAATGTGATAAAATACTTTTTAATTTTTTAGAATAGTTTTATGAAGGTAACGAAGGCCGTGAAAATGGAAGTTGTTTCAAATTGCTACTAGGGCCCAAAAATCATTAAATAGTTAAAGTTGCTAAAATCAAAAAAGAGATAACAATTTATTAATCAAATTTCGATCAATTCAGAATTTTTAATCTTAGTAATCATACACTTAGATAACAATTATTAAAAGGTATGATTATAAATTTCTTATCTGAAACCTTACTTGATATAGTCAAAGAGACAGTTAAATATTCACTTTATTGAACGTTAGCATAATTCGACAATATTTAGAATTTCTTTATTCAAAACGTTTCTTGTCCAGAAATGATTCATCCATAATAGATTTGTCTCTGAATGACTTGTTTAGTTATTTCGGAATAAATTAGCTCTTATTGTATCTGTACTTTTTTACATAAACTAAAGACAAAATGCACGAATTCAAAACTTGCGAGATGTAAAAACGTTAAACCCT
This sequence comes from Octopus sinensis, assembly GCF_006345805.1. Lineage (NCBI taxonomy): Eukaryota > Metazoa > Mollusca > Cephalopoda > Octopoda > Octopodidae > Octopus > Octopus sinensis. Next base: position 2,463 of record NW_021824254.1, on the reverse strand, counting down.
AGTCAGATAACTATTAACAAAAAATTCAAAGTTGCCGAAAAGTAAGCAGTCACATATATAAACCCATCGAAAAATTAAAATGTGCAACCAATCCTGCATGCCTGCTTCGCCGGAGGGATTCTCAAACATATTCGCAAATTACTTGGCCAAAACATAGAAGGCCTGTCTAGATACCTCGCAAAGTTGCGAGTCAGAACTACTGTCCTGTCTATTGTTATCAGGGCACCACCCGATCGTGATATTTGCGATAAAGTCACGTGCCAATATCTTGGAAAATTTCCAAGATCCGATTGGTCAAGAAGCCTGCCTAGCAGCTTCCGTCCTATAAATCTAATCCCAATTATCAATTATCTCAAGGTTGATTGAAAAAACTATGGCCAAGCGCTTTGACTTCTTTCCAAAATCAAAAATGTGCTGCTTCTAAAGCAATGGGGTTTTCATGCTGGACGGAGCTGCAGTGAATGCTTCCTGACGTTTCAGTCTATGTTGCGAGAGCAATGAAGTTTAAAGAAACTCTACCTCTCATATGCCTAGATATCTCAAAGGCTTTTGACAGCGTGTGGCATCAAACCTGTTAGAGAGAGTTTAAGAGTGTGAGCCAACAGAAAAGGCCTTCTCTGGCTGAGTTGTTTTCTTTCAAACCGTTCTTTTTCATGTCTGAATCAGGCCTTTACTCGATAAACGTCTAGCTTTAAAGGGGTGAGGCACAGAGGTCTTGTCTCAACCCAATTCTATTTACAATTGTAATGAGCAGTTTCCTTTCACCTCCAACTCCTGGAAAAACCTCCTCATATACGCTGACGACGTCCTCGTCTTAAATACCTCAAAGGACTCAAAAGCCCAGGAGAAAGATTTTGTAGTTACATTAGAGCAGGCATTCTCAACCTTTTTTTGTTCATCGCCCCCTAGATTTTTGTCGCCCCCTTGTCCACATACAATTTAAAAATTTTTGGGCATTGTCCCTTAATTGGTTGTTTTTTGTATATAACTCAAAAATCAAAATATAAAATAATAAATCAAATGTAAAAAATTGAATTTTTATTAAAAATTATTAGCGAGACCCTTGATATTGATGTTTACTCGCTAAATATTCTATGTCGGCCCTCTTGGCTGAAGAGTATGCTCTGGATACTGGAATTCAGCCGTCGTGGGTTCGAATCCAGAAGAGGCTACTTTGAAGTCGGGGTTAATCTCGTCGAAGTTCCTTTGCCCGTGAGGTGACGAGTACATCTGGCACGACACAGGATGTCAAAAAGGGATCTCCTTCCTATCCGGCCTTAGAAAGGCGTTTACGTGGTCCACCAATTCATTTGGAGATTTCGACTGGATTTGGAAACGCCGAGGGGGCACCTAATGCTCACCGAAAAAGGCCAATAGCTCTCCTACCCCCTGGGACATCGTCGTCGCAGGACGATGCACTTTGCATAGGATTGAACCTTCCGGAGGATCTCCGTCGAAGTGCGTCGGGATCACACGCTAATTAGTTCGGTCTTAACTGTGGTCTTGGTGTTTAATAAATAAATAAATGTCGGGTTTAATTCTGCTCAACTTTAGGCGTATATCGCCTCTATAACACACTTTCAGTCTATTTCTTTCACATTGTGTATTATGATTGACAAAACTAAATCCACTTTCAAACTAAATAAGCGGTAGGGAATGTCAATAGTACATTACTCATTTCCTTCCATAAATTTGGAAATTTCATTTGTAGATCTTTTGATTGCCAAAATTTAGAGATACCATCCTGTTGAAATCTGTGAATATATTCTGTCACAGTCCCATTCTGAAATCCGCCCATTTTGGTTACCTTGTAGCAAATATTACAAAAAAAATAAGAAAAAAATAATTTTAAGGAAAAAGTCGTTTATTTATGTATAATTTTTATTAAAACTGATAAAATAATTTAATTTTAAAGCAGCGTGATTTAATGCGTCAGGTGGCACTTTCTAGGGAAGAATTGGAAATTATCAAAGAATTCAAGTCCAATGAAGAGGATTTGAGTGTCTTCGATAACAAGAGCAAGTTTCAGCGAATGCGGCTTAAGAGAATAGCCAGATCAATTGTCTTTGAGGATGTTGGAAGACCACGGGCCCCTTGGGTACAGGGACAAATAGAAAGATGTTTTCTGCATTAATTAATTTTAGATTTAATAAGAGTGTAAAAGGTTGGATTTCCTCCACCATTGAATCAAAAAATTGTTTTGGACGTTATGTCAATATTATCAAAGATATTGTCGAGGATTATAATTACACTATTCACTCGACGACAAGGCAGATACCTTTCTTTCTGTTTATGGGAATCAAGAATTGCAATTCAGTTAGTGAAACACATCGAAAAGAGCTTATGGGGCATAACAGTGATGATACAGAAAAAGAGGTTTTGGAAAATGACAGTGATGACGAACTTGAGAAAAAGAGAAAGGAAGCTTTCAAAACTTTGTCTCTTGCGGTATAAAAATGAATA
>NW_021824253.1:17500-19384 GCF_006345805.1 Octopus sinensis | reverse complement strand
TCAACTCGAGGCTATAGTAGGAGACACTTGCCCAAGGTGCCACGCAGTGGGACTGAACCCGGAACCATGTGGTTGGTAATCAAGCTACAAACATATACACACCACATATATATATATATATATATATATATATATATATATATATATATATATATATATACATATACATACATACGACGGCTTCTTTCACTTTCCGTCTACAAAATCCAATCACAAGCCTTGGTCGGCCCGAGGGTATAGTAGAAGCCTCTTGCCCAAGGTGCCAAGCAGTGGACTCAACCCGGAACCATGTGGTTGGTAAGAAAGCTACTTACCACACAGCCACTCCTGCACCTATGTATGTATATATTTATAGCGAAGCATCGTACCCGATAACATGATATCGTTTAAACGAAAAAGGAAGCAAAAAAACCACAGGCAGCTAACTTCATAACTCAAACATTTTATGCGATTCTTAACTTCCCTGCATTGTCAATTTAAACGAAGTTTTATTTCACCCAACTCCAGTATAGTGCAAAATCCAATTAGAATTTTTTTTTTTGACATCCATAATTTGGAACCAAAGTCGCATAAATAGATTCACTGAATCTATCTTTAATATTTTTAAGTAAATAAAAAAATAGTAGAATGATTATTAGATTATAATAACTCTCCATTCTCTCTTTTCCTTGCATAATCGTAGTGGTATATCTCCTCTCTCTCTCTCTCTTTCTGTGTATATATATATACACACACACACACATATATATAGATATATATTATAATATATATATTATATATATATATTATATATATATATATATATGTATGATATATTATATAATTATATATATATATATATATATAATATATATATTATATATATAGTATATATATGTATTATATACATTTGATAGAGAGCTTCATGAAATCAAAGCATTACGTTTAAACAGAACGCTTCGCTAAATTGCTCTCTCTGTAAAGCGAGATGAGATACGAAGCTTGCCCTCGCAGGCGTATATCCATGACAAATGTGTACTTTGGTTTGTCAGTGCGCTTTTGTATGCTCGTATGTGTGCGACTATGTGTACGTGTATGTATCTGTGCGTGTGTGTATGTGTACATACATACCTAATACATCTATATATATAATATATATATATATATATATATAGGGTGTGTGTGTATATATATAATATATATATATATATATTATATATATATGTGTGTGTGTGTGTGTTGTGGGTGTGTATATATATAATATATATTATACATCTACATATTAATATATATGTATATAAACTTACATATGTTTGTGTTTGTGTGTGTGTAAGTATATATATATATATATATATATAATACTAACTCAGATAATAAAATACACACACACATATATGCCACCCTTGATGATATAAAAATTTATGTAACTATATAGAATTTGCATGGAATCATATATATATATATATATATATATATATGCAAGTATGTATACATATAGATAGATGGTTTTAGATAGATATGCGAGTGAACTGGCCGAATCGCTTGAATCGGGCGAAATACTTAGCAGTATTTCTTCTGCCTCTACGCTCTGAGTTCAAATTCAGCCAAGGTCGACTTTACCTGTCATCCTTTCGGGGTCGATTAAATAAGTACCAATTACGCACTGGGGTTTATGTAATCGACGTGATCCGTTTGTCCCCTCTGTGTTTAGCCACTTGTGGGCATAAGAAAATATATATATATATATATATATATATAGAGAGAGAGAGAGAGAGAGAAAGAGAGAGAGAGAGGAGATATGCATATACATATGTATCTGTATATATATACATAATATATATATATATATATGTGTGTGTGGTGTGTGTGTGGTGTGTGTGTGTGTGTGTGTGTGTATGTGTGTGT
>NW_021824253.1:0-12500 GCF_006345805.1 Octopus sinensis | reverse complement strand
ACAATCACCTGTTTCCGATGGAAGGATCCCAATGCAAATATAAAAATGTGGTTTTAGAGTCAGATCATGGCTGCTATTTTCAGCATAGTGGTACCTCGTAGATACCCTAATTTATAATTTAAAATTATTACCTTTGAAGGTAAATTTTTCCATGCTGATCACTTGATAAATCGTTATTTTATTTTTATATTAACTTTTTTTTATATTTATATATATATCTCATATATATATATATATATAATATATTATATATATATATATATTATATATATATATATATATATATATATATATATATATAATTATATATATATATATATTATATAAATATATATATATATATATATATATACAACAATATAAGGAATGGCCATAATAGGACATTCGACTCACTAGAAAGAGCAGCCAATATATTTATTAATATATATATATATATATCATGGTGGAAAGGGTAAATGTATTTCCATTTTTTTTCATTTTATTTATTTTATAATTATTTATTCGGATTTTCGTTGCTATGAAGGTCCTTTATTTCATTTTCATTTGGGATCCCTATTTTTCTAGTTCGCAATGTAAGGATAATTCAGCATTCTTTTTTTTTTTTTTCTTTCCTCACAATTTTACGCATCATGGTTTTTCTCCATTTCATAGTCGGAAGAACATTGACCGAGTGCCCGCCATTATTAGGATCCAATTCAGTCGTGTTCCGTTCGATACTCTCACCGCTGTTGAACAGATCTCATTTTATTCAGTCTGCTTCTATTCAAAGCAATTTATTTCGTCGAACTGATCCTCTTGAAAGCCTCATATTTATTTATTCTTCCGAAAAGCTGTTTATTTGTTTGTAGCTGGGGCAGATATTTTCACCAGTCTTTCCTTGCAATGACATTGTAAAGATCTCTCTTATATTCTATGAAGCTAACACGTGTCTATTTATTGGTGATGTGTTCTGTTAATTTGTTTATTATCAAGTATGAGTTTAAGGGTGTATATTTGTTGCAGTTGTGTATTTGACTAAATTTCCAGACATCAACAACTTTTTATTCTGTGAGCCAATCGTACTTAATCAAGGGTAGAACTTGGTACCATTATATTATAAGGAAGTGGCATCAGAATAAGCTAATATTGGATATAAAAGGCGTGTGCGTTAATATAAAAGCTCAAAATAAGGCGGCGAGTTGGCAGAATCATTAGTACACCAGGCAAAATGCTTTGCGGTATTTTGTCCGTGTTATTTCGTCTGCCGTTACGTTCTGAGTTCAAATTCTGCCGAGGTCGACTTTGCCTTTCATCCTTTCGGGATCGATAAATTAACTACCAGTTACGCACTGGGGTCGATATAAACGACTTAATCTGTCTATCTGTCCTTGTTTGTCTCCTCTGTGTTTAGCCCCTTGTGGGTAGTAAAGAAATAGGTATTTTGTCCGTCTTTAGATTTTGTGTTCAAATTCCACTGACATCAACTTTCCCTTTCACTCTTTTGGGGTCGATTAACAAAGTACCAGCGATACACTGAATTTGATGTAATCGGCTTACTCCCAACCTCGAAACTGCTAACCTTGTGTCAAAATGTTATGTTCAATAAAGGCGACTAACTGGTATAATGGCTAGTGTGCTGGGCTAAATACTTAGCGATGTATCATCTTTGCATTCTGAGTTCAAACTACGCCGGAGTCGGCTTTGCTTTTCATCCTTTTGGATTCAGTAAAACAAGTACCAGTTAAAAACTGGAGTTCATGAAATCGACTAACCCGCACTCCCATAATTGCTGGCTTTTTCCCAAAATTTGAAACCAATTCTAAGATCAGTGAATGCGGCGAAATGGCAGAATCATTGTCACGCTGGGCCAAATGCTTAGCGGTGTTTTGTCTTTGCATTCTGTGTTCAAATTCCACCGACGTCGACTTTCCTTTTTATTCTTTCCGGGTCGATGAAATAAGTACCAGTTGAACCCTGTAGTCGGTCTAATCGACTAATCTTCACCCTCGAAATTACTGGCTTTTTTGGTCAATGTTTAAAACCAACATCAATAGTCAAATTGAAAACAAAAATAACGAAGAATGCTCGAGCTCTTATTCTTTGCATAGGTGATATTCTTTTCTATTTTCTAAGTTAGTATCCTTAGTTAATCTGCTGTGGAGTGCAGTGTTAATCTGTTTATTACGTAAGAGGACAAGGCTATACATTTTTGTCTCCTTGTGTGTTTGGTTGTACTTCCGGGATCAAATTTATAGCAAAACAATCAACGTTATAGGGACAGAGCAACACGATATTCTAAGACGGTATCCTCCAAAACAGTTAAAGGATCATATATTAATTTCCGGTGAAGGCGCGTGGGTTAGTGGTTAGGGTATTCGGCTCATGATCGTTAGGTCACGAGTTCGATTCCTGACAGCGCGTTGTTTCCTTAAGCGAGACACTTTATTTCACGTTGTTCCATTCCACCCAAATAGGACGAATGCTGCCGTTGATTAGCTCCAAGAGGCCATCGCCTCTAGCTAGCTATGTAACACCCAAATCTGTGTCCATTATATCCTTCGAACAGGGGAGGTCAGCAGCTTCCCCTTGCTGGTCGGGCACCCACAGACTAGTTTCGGGGTATTTGCCCCTTATCAATGCAGAGCAGCAGAATCTATTTTGTATCATGTATCAAATAAAGAACGTACTTTTTGCGGTCGTGTATTTTGTTGAGTATTCAATATTGGCTTCGATGGTCTTCGTCATCATTTTCAGCAGAGAAAAGCATTTAGTCCTATATGTCTCTGTGTGTTTATCTCTGTTTAATGTCTTGATATTCCTTTCCATTTATACTTTTACCTGATTTGAGTTTCCATTTATTGCAAGACTGATTCTGATGCGTCACTACCTGTATATTACGAAGCCTTGTGTGCTTTCTATTGAGTAGGTTCTCTGGTATTTTCATTAGCCTGTAGTAAATCAATACTTTTTCTATGTTTAGTACAATGTGGTTTATCTCCAGTGGGTCTTCAGTAAATCAGTTTCTTTATTTCAATATTTGATACTATATCAGCTCTTCTAGAAATCTACGAACGTTTGATAAAGTGTTTGCAGTAAAAATTTCCAATCGCTTCTCGTCCTTTATTTCTTCTTAGCTCATATGGCTCTTTTATAACACTTGTCTTTTGCATATAGTGTTGCTGTGTGTTATGCATATAGCATATAACACTTTCCGTTAGTTTCATTGCTTTGGCATCATCTTATAGTTTTCTTTTCATTCTCGAGGTTTTCGTGAACATATGGGGATTTATATTCAGTCCAAATTTTTTCGTGAAGACAATACCTCAGAATATCATATTAAGAAGATTCTATTCCTATAGCAACTAAAATATTTTTATTGTTTTAGAAATCATCAACGATTCGTTTACTGTTTGATTTACTACTTGACATTTATATCTTTTATCGTTTACTTCTTTCAATTATTGGACTGCAGCCATGTTGGATCACCGACTCGTATTTTTAAGTTGAAGACGTCGATCCTAGACGGATTAAGTCGATTACAGTGGCCCCAGTGTGTAACTAGTACTTAATTTATCCACCCCGAAAGGATGAAAGGAAAAGTCGACCTCGGCGGAATTTGAACTCAGAACGCAGACGAAATACCTATTTCTTTACTACCCACAAGGGGATAAACACAGAGGAGACAAACAAGGACAGACAGACGGATTAAGTCGATTACATTGGCCTCAGTGTGTAACTAGTACTTAATTTATCGACCCCGAAAGGATGGAAGGTAAAGTCGACCTCGGCGGAATTTGAACTCAGAACGCAGACGAAATACCTGTTTCTTTACTACCCACAAGGGGCTAAACACAGAGGAGACAAACAAGGACAGACAGACGGATTAAGTCGATTACATTGGCCTCAGTGTGTAACTAGTACTTAATTTATCCACCCCGAAAGGATGGACGGCAAAGTCGGCCTCGGCGGAATATGAACTCAGAACGTAACGGCAAACGAAATACCTATTTCTTTATTACCCACAAGGGGCTAAACACAGAGAGGACAAACAAGGACAGACATAGGTATTAAGTCGATTACATCGACCCCAGTGCGTAACTGGTACTTAATTTATCGACCCCGAAAGGATGAAAGGCAAAGTCGACCTCGGTGGAATTTGAAATCAGAACGTAACGGCAGACGAAATACTGCTAAGCATTTCGCCCGGCGTCCTAACGGTTCTGCCAGCTTCGCCGCCTTATGACGTCATTATTTCTGCGATAGTGCTTCACGACCATGTGTCTTTAGGTGTAGAAGAACAGATGATAGTCAGGCGGCGCAAAATCAGGAGGATAGGGAGGGTGAGCAACTAGTTCAAGGCCACAGCCACGCACACCAACCATCCGTTGAAAGCAAAGACTTCTGTGCTGGAACGTTGTCTTGACACCTTTGTCATTTTGCTCACTTTCCCATGTTGGTGGAGAACGTCAACATCGGGAGATATGACATCATCATCAATGCTATACTGATTCCCAGTCAGGTGTTTTCTTCATGTTGGAGAAAAGATGAGAGTCAGATGGGGCGAAATCAGGAGAACATGGAGGGCGATCAACTAGTTCAAGGCCATAGCCATGCTCACCATCCATTGAAACCAAACACATGTGCTGGAGCATTGGTATGATAAAACAAGACTTCTTTTCTCCTTTGCCCACTTGCTCAGTGTGACACGTACTCTTTACTCTTTTACTTGCTTCAGTCATTTGACTGCGGCCATGCTGGAGCACCGCCTTTAATCGAGCAACTCGACCCCGGGACTTATTCTTTTGTAAGCCCAGTACTTGTTCTATCGGTCTCTTTTGCCGAACCGCTAAGTAACGGGGACATAAACACACCAGCATCGGTTGTCAAACAATGTTGGGGGGACAAACACAGACACACAAACACACACACACACACACACATATATATACATATATACGACGGGCTTCTTTCAGTTTCCGTCTACTAAATCCACTAACAAGGCTTTGGTCGGCCCGAGGCTATAGCACAAGACACTTGCCCAAGTTGCCACGCAGTGGGACTGAACCCGGAACCATATGGTTGGTAAACAAGCTACTTACCACACAGCCACTTCTGCGCCTGGGTCAGAAACCGTAACCATTTCGTCGCAAATCGAGCTTATTTCTGCGCACGTTTATCTTCTTTCATTTTACTTTGTATTTAAAAGTTCGTCTTGAAATCATAATTTTATCACAGATATTTATCATAGATATTTTGCAGTATGTATCTGTGTGTGTATGCGAGTGTGTGTCTGTATGTATTGTATGTATAATATTTATTAAAATACGCACGCCATAATAAATAGGTTCTCTTATTTTGTTATTCCCTGTTGATTTGATTGTATTCAAGAGTTCGTTCTAGTATTTTGTCTCTCCGACTTGTTGTCCTCATTGAACGCAACAGTCGTTCTTCGTATATGTATCATACATTATATGATAATCACGAGAAATCTATAAAATAAATAACATATTCACCTGCTGAACTATATATATATACCACCACTTCCTTCTTTTTAGCACAAAACATGGTTTCGATTTTAGTGATGTTATCTGAATAATTTCATAAACTGTGTGGTGATATTTTTGCTATCGTCCAAGTTGTTATTTACGTGAGATACTGAATGCCTATACATAAGCAAAGAGAACGAATTCAATTGGAAGTAAGCGACTTAAACAAAACATAGAGGTGCAGGGGTGGTCATGTGGGAACAAGATTGTTCACCAATCACGTGGTTAAAGATTGAGCCCTACCAAATCCTTCTGATTGGATTTGATAGGCGAAAACTGAAAGAAGCCTGACGTATATAAATAGCTAGCTAGCTAGATAGATAGATAGGTAGATAGATAGATAGATAGATAGATAGATAGATAGATAGATAGATAGATAGATAGATAGATAGATAGATAGATAGATAGATAGGTACGTACGTACGTACGTACGTACGTAGGTGGGTAGGTAGATTGGTTGGTAGATAAGTTTCTTTATTGGCCACACAGGGCTGCACACAGATGGGACAAGTTACAAGGTAGAGCTTTTCTTTTGGGGGATGAAAAAACAAAAAACAAAAGAAACAAAAAAAGGGGGTGGCGTAGGTTTTCGATCAAGAGGGATCGTAAAAGAGAAGAAAAGAACAAAATAAATAAATAAATAAAAGAAAAAAGAAAAAAGAAAAAGAAAAAAAAAGAAAAGGAAAAGGAACAAAAGAAAAGAGAAATGAAAAAAGAAGAATAAAGGGGAAAAAAGGGGAAGAGGAAAAAAGAAAGATCAATAGGGATAGTATATCACAGTGTTATGATATATGGTGTAAAGGGGAAAGCAAGTAAGGTTTATCCGTGGGAAGAAAAGCCTACGAAAAGGACCACGGTAACCTTGGTCAATATTGTTATATGTTACCACATTTGTTTGCAAGTGGGTAACCCTCTGTTTTCAATTTCTGGGTTCATAGGATTATGCTCAAGGTGGCTTCGTCATTCATACGTGCCATCCTTGCTACATTCACCCATCTTTTTTTTAAACATTCGCTAGACAAAACTTGCCTCTCTACTCTCACTTTCCTTTTCAAGTGGTACTTGAAGAAGTTGATGAGAGATTGACCAGAGAGGAAAGTGTTTGTCTCCAATCCTTTCAGACGTGTCCACCAGATACATTCTTTCGCCATAGCCACAAGGATGATGAAAATAGTTCTTCCTTCCCGTTTGAAGGAAAGATAGATAGATAGATAGATAGATAGATAGATAGATAGATAGATAGATAGATAGATAGATAGATTGATTGATTGATTGATTGATTGATTGATTGATAGATAATACCAGGTGTGCACTGGGGTCGATGTAATCAACCTATCCATCGCCCCAAACTTACTGGCCTTGTACTAAAATTTGAAACTAATTTTTACAATGAATATATGAATATATGATGAAGACAGACACGAAGCAAACGTCAGTGTCTTGGTCTCAAAATGGCGACAAAGGCACACAGACAAACCGACTGGTTATTTGCTCAATCGTTTTGTCAAGAAAATAATTAGTTAAATATCTGATTAATTACCTAACAAATTAACTCCTAATAATGCTTCCAAATCTTAGCACTATGTCGGCAATTTCAGGAGTAAGTTGATTACATCGACTCCAGTGCTTAACTAACTGGTACTTAATTTATCGACCCCGAAACAATAAAAGGCAAAGTGGAAATCGGCAGAATTTGAAATAAAGAAATACCGGTGTTTCGTACAGACGGACGAAATACCGGCATTCTAACGATTTTTCCAGCGCACCACTTTAAACTGACTCATAATAAGGATCTTTTTAAATTTGGAAACAAGGCCAGAAATTTCGGAGATGGTGATAAGTCGATTACCAACACCCCAGTGCATAACTGGTATTTATTTCAGTACCTCATTTTGTAGTTTTTATTGTGACATTGGAAGTATGATGCTATTTGATTATGAGTCTTTGTATATTAATGTCCAATGAATTCTGCTGAGGTGGACTTTGCCTTTCATCCTTTAGGCGTCTTCATCATCATTATCATCATCATTATCACGATCATCACGTACACCGTTCAAGGGTTCATTCTCTATGCTTGAATGGTTCGACACTGGGGGTGGAGAACGAAAACAGAGGATGGTACCAATCTACACTGTCACATTTGATAGTTGTTTCTACGACTCGATGCTCTTCCTGACGCCAACGAATTTACAGGGTTTTGCAGTCTGCTTTATTTTTCGTGAAGCTAGGACTACTATGGTCACCAAAAAACTCGCAACACAATGATAAAGGCCCTCACCTCTCAACAGAAGCTGGTATAATATTGAGAAATGTAGCTCCGCATTTATTATACCCTAGCTGTCGCCCTCACTCATCTTTAAAACACAGGACCACATAGTTTTTGTGGCATTTCGCCAAAGAGGCATAAAATGTCACTGAGTCTCTATCGGTTTCCACAGAGCAACCAGGCCACACTAGAGGAAGGCGCCGGAATAGCAACATGAGTATTTAGTCCGGCTTTAAGGTCGTATATACATATATATTTAAACATAAGTATATATATATATATATATATATATATATATATATATATATATATATATATATCATATTATAGTATGAATATATACATACATACATAAGTATATATACATATATATTTATATACATAAGTATTTATATGTATATATATATATTATATATATATATATATATACAATATATATATATATATAGATATATATATATATATATATGTCAATTTATACAATTTATTATAGAAGACACCTGTCCAGGATCTACGCGCTAGGACTTACCCCGGAACCATGTGGAAAGTAAGCCCATCTATATGTATATATATGTGTGTATGTTTATGTGCATGCATGGTTGTGTATATACGTGTGTGTATGTATGTGTGTATGTGTACGTGTGTTAGTATGTGTGTGTCTTTATGTTTGTGTTTCTTCCCGCCACTGCTTCACTGACAATCGGCATTGGTTTGATTTCGTCCTCGTAAATAGCGGTTCAGCAAAATATACCGTTAATTCCTATATAGTTGACTAAACCCTTTAGTCCGGCTTTAAGGTCTACTTGACGGATTGCAGTTGTGATTTTGTCATCACAATTCGGAGGGTTTATAAGCTAAGCGCTAACATGGGAAGAGTAATCTGTTCGAAGCTTTAGTAATTGTTCGTACCGTAAAAGTGGATTCCAATTCATGTAATTTGTAGAATTTTCATGATTAATTCAATCAGTCTAATGAAATATCTTAATACATCAGATTTGTACGGTGAATTCATACAATATATACATGTGTAAGCGTATATATACATATATATATATATATATATATACAAATTCATATATATATGTATATTTATGTGTGTGTGTGTGCGTGTGTGTGTGGTGCGTCTGTGTGCATTCGTGTGTATGTGTAGGTTTATATATATATGTATCTAAGTTTATATATATAAAATATATATGTATATATACATATATAAAATATATATATATATATATATATGAATATGTATGTGTATAAATATGCGCACATATATATATGTGTGTGTGGTGTGTGTATGTATGTATTTATGAAATACATGTAAGAAGGATGGATGCATATGTATATGTATACATAAGTATGTATATATTTATACATATATATATATATATATATATATATATATACACATAAATATATATATTCATATATATGAATATGAATGTATATATGTATATATGTGTGTGTGTATATATATATATATATCAATTTATACATATGTATATGTATATATACATACACACATACATACGAACATACATACATACATACATACATACATGCTTGCACACATGCATGCATAAACGTATAAGTTTGATTAAACTCACCGGAGTTAATAACGAAAATTTCTGTAATTTACATGAATTGGAAATCAGCTTTTAAGATAATACTTTCGTTTATCAACGGTGAATTATAGCAAATACATATATGTCGTGCTTATCAGGTTGAATATTAACGATAAAGCCTAGAAACCGATCAACCACTATACAATATATAAAGATTATTATCTTTGGGTGAAAATTTAATTATTTAAGTGAGCATGATAAGAATAACAGTGAATTTTTCATAATTCCGCCGTTAGCTTGGAAAATATATTAACATTTGCTGGTTACATGATGTCTGACAAATGCTTCAGGTTACGTATTATATACTTTAAGTACACAGACGTTTGTTTACGAAAACGATAATCGTAGCAGCGGCTGGCTTTTCTTTCGGAAGACTTCGCTGCCTAAATGGACTCCTGGATTCGTGGACTCGTAAAACCTTGGAATGATTGTGAAGATTGCATTAATGTAAAGTTGCATTAATCAAAAATGTAAGGGATTATCGGAAATGCTCTTTTAATTTTCGTTAAGTACCGGTATGGAAGCAGATGCAGGGATAATATTTGATATAGATATAGATATAGATATAGAGGTTGATGTAGACGCATGGTATCTATTGTGTGGGAGGTTTGGTTGCTATGGTTACCGTAGGAAGAGGAAATATGAGATCGACTTGTTCTGGTTGTGTTGTGTGTTGTGGGAGCGATTACAAGTTTGTGTGTGTGTTGTGTGAGTGTGTGTGTTCGTATGTGTGATTCCTGCGTATATTAGTGTACGTGCTTGTGTGTGCTTGTGTGTATGCGTGTGTGTGTGTGAATGTATGTCGATGTGTGAGAGGTTGATCTGTTACTGTGACTTGTGCGTGTTCGTATATATATATATGTGTGTGTGTGTGTGTGTTTACATGTGTGTGCATATGTATATATATATATATATATTATATATATTATATATCATACACAATATGTACATATTATACGCACCAATACACACACACACAAGTGTTTATAAGTGCGTGTGTGCGAGTGTGTCTGTGTGTGTTTGTGTGTGTATGAATGTCTGAATATATGTGCGTAGCTGTCTGTGTATTTATATATACACGATTCTTCCCACAAACAATAACGTCCTAATTGTACATAAACACACTTATACACCTAGAGCACACAACCACATGTGCATGTATACATATATATATGTGTGCGTGTGTGTATTTGTGTGAATGCATGTATGTACATGTGTTTGTGTGTATGTGTGCATGTATGTGTACAGAAGGGAAGAAAGAGTTGCAATGAACTGGAGACGGCGATGTATTTTCTATACACATACAGAATGCTTTCAATCTAGTTCGTAACCTCATATGAAAGAAACTCCTGACGAGAGTCGCCATATTTTATGTATATTAATGGTTGTTTATTCGTAGCGGTAATGGGCAGAAATATGCAATGAAAGAATTATTTATTATTTCATAAATTTCTTCAATTGTAACTATACAAACCAATTCGTAGAAAATACTGGAATATCTTTCAATGTAAATTTCGAATCATACTTTAGCAACCACTTCTTCGCTCTCTGTTTAATTGAAATCATGACCATTTTAAATGTGGTTACCGTTGAAAGGAACCAGCAATCCGCCGTGTTTTGAGACATATTAGATTGAAAAGAAAGCTCTATCATATTTGAAGATGGGGAAAGAAGCAAATGCTTATTTGGTCTTCGTTCATATCTTTAATCAAGATAATATTTCTCCACAGTATTGATTTCAAACTTTAGCACAAAGTCAGCAATTTCGGTATCGAATGTAAGTCGATTACATCGACCTCAGTACTCAACTGCTACTTAGCTTTAAGAGCAAGATAATTAAAAATGTCCACCAGTGTGGCGCAGGAGTGGCTGTGTGGTTAGTAGCTTGCTTACCAATCATATGGTTCTGGGCTCAGTCCCACTGCGTGGCATGTTGGGCAAGTGTCGACCAAAGCCTTGTGAGTGGATTTGGTAGACGGAAACTGAAAGAAGCCCGTCGTATATATGTATATATATGTGTGTGTGTGTTTGTGTGTCCGTGTTTGTCCCCCTAGCATTGCTTGACAACCGATGCTGGTGTATTTATGTCCCCGTCACTTAGCAGTTCGGCAAAAAGAAACCGATAGAATAAGTACTGGGCTTACAAAGAATAAGTCCCGGGGACGAGTTGCTCGATTAAAGGCGGTGCTTCAGCATGGCCGCAGTCAAATGACGGAAACAAGTAAAAGAAAGAGTATATGTATATATTGTAGGGAACTTAATTCTTGGCTATTGTGAGTTACTGTGTTGTCTTCATTATAATATAAGAAAATGAGGATCTTCGTCGGTTTTGACGATGAGTTTTAAGTTTTTCTGTGCTACCTATTCATTCATCCCTAAAGGGATAAAAGCAAACTGGACCTCGGGGGAATTTGAACTCAGAACATAATGATGGTCGATAGGCCGCTAAGCATTTTTGCTCTCATGCTGACTATTTTCTCAGCCTGCCGCCATATTCCCCCTTATTACTGATTTCAAATTTAGGAACAAGGCTGCAATTTTGGGAGTGGGGATAAGTCAACTACATCGGTCCTGGTGCTCTGCTGGTACTTATTTAATCGACCCCGAAAAAGATGAAAGGTAAAGTCGACTTCGGCGGAATTTGAACTCAGAACGTAAAGACAAACGAAATACCTATTTCTTTACTACCCACAAAGGGCTAAACACAGAGAGGACAGGCAAACGGATTAAGTCTATTATATCGACTCCAGTGCGTAAGTGGTACTTATTTAATTGACTCCGAAAGGATGAAAGGCTAAGTCAACCTCGGCGGAATTTGAACTCAGAACGTAGCGGCAGACGAAATACTGCTAAGCATTTCTCCCGGCTTGCTAACATTTCTGCCAGCTCGCCGCCTTACATAAAGACAGACGAAATACCGCTAAACATTTTGCCCGGCGTGCTAACGGTTCTGCCAGCTCATCGCTTTATTTCCTCTCAACGTTGATAACATAATCCCAACTATTTGGCAAATTCTTGATCCCTCTAACTTAAAATGCTTCAGGTTTCGCAGTAAAAAGTACTCAATATCATTCTTAATCTCTTCACAAT
>NW_021824252.1:12500-17500 GCF_006345805.1 Octopus sinensis | reverse complement strand
ATAAATTGTCAAGTAAATGAGAGGTATCTTTGCTTCCACTGTTTCAGTTGCAAAGTGTTGAGTAAAGTTATTTGATTGCAGATCTCCTTTTAGTCTTTTCATTATCACTGGGTCACACGTAGCCCACACACGGTAGCATTGATTTCAAGGCCTTCCCAGATGAGTGACTGGTTATCTAAAGACATTTATAGATTGTATATTTATTCTGTCCAGTTACGTATCAGTATAGTGGTCATTTTCAAACTCCAACTTTCATTTCTCCTTAGCCCTCACGTCACACAGTTGCTAATGTTTATTTCAGTTGGGTCACGCCCGTCCAATTGCTATAGATTCGTAATGCATCTTACGGCTGTGCCTGTCACCTGCATAATGAGGAATACTACATTGGGAGAGGTAACGACTAGGGTACTGTAGCTGACTGCTTATTGTGATCATTCGTCTTTTGGTTTCCTGTAGCTTTGCTCTCTTTTACAAACCCAGTGAACATATATTTCTTATTTCAAAGAAATTCAGAAAATCAGTAGTATGGGATACATGTGGCACGATTATAATTTTGTTTCGCTGTGTAAAGAGGGAAATAACCCTCATCTGCAAATTTGATGAAATTCAATACATAGGTATTCCAGAAAATATGTAAGTGCATATGTGTGTGTGCATATGTGAGTGTGTGTGCGTATGTGAGCGTATGTGCGTCTGTGTGTGGGGGGGATTGTGTGGGGGTAGTGTGTGTGGAGGTATATGTGAGTTCTTCTGCGTGTATGTGCGTGCGTTTGTGTGTGTGCGTGTGTGTATGTATGTGCGTCTAGTTGTGTGTACATGTGCGCGCGTGTGTGTGTACGTGTATGTGTGTGTGCGTGGGGTTCTGTGTGTTAGGTATGCATTCCTGTGCGTGTGTGTGTGTGCATGCGTGCATGTGCGTGTGTGTATATGTGTGCGTGTGTATATGTGTGTGTGTGTGCGCGCGCGTGTATGTATGTTTTGTGTGTGTGCTTGTATGTGCGTGTGTGTGTGTGTGTGTGTGTGGTGTTTCTGGGAGGTATATGTGAGGCATATATGCATTCATGTGTGTGCGTGTGCGTGTAAGTATGCGTATGTATGTGTGTGTGTGTGTATGAGCGTGTGTATATGTGAGTGTGTGCGTGGGGTTGTGTATGGAGGTATATGTGCGTTCATGTGCGCGTGTACGTATGTGTGTGTGCATGTATGTGTGTGTATGTATGTGCATGTATGTGTGTTGTGCGTATGTGTGTGGGGGAGGTATATGTGCGTTCATGTGTGTGCGTGTGTGCGTATATGTATGTGTGTGTGTAAGTATGTGTGCGTGTATACAGAAATGAAATAGAATATAATAAAATAAGATCGATGAAAAATGGAGTGGAAAAATGGGGAAGGGTACATACTCTTTAATCTTTTACTCTTTTACTTGTTTCAGTCATTTGTCTGCGGCCATGCTGGAGCACCGCCTTTTTTTTTTAATCGAGCAACTCGACCCCGGGACTTATTCTTTTGTAAGCCCAGTACTTATTCTATCGGTCTCTTTTTGCCGAACCGCTAAGTTACGGGGACGTAAACACACCAGCATCGGTTGTCAAGCAATGTTAGGGGGACAAACTCAGACACACAAACACACACACGTATATATATATACATATATACGACGGGCTTCTTTCAGTTTCCGTCTACCAAATCCACTCACAAGGCTTTGGTCGGCCCGAGGCTATAGTAGAAGACACTTGCCCAAGGTGCCACGCAGTGGGACTGAACCCGGAACCATGTGGTTCGTAAGCAAGCTACTTACTACACAGCCACTCCTACGCCTTTTTATAGTATATTATATTATAATGTAAATAAGTTTTTAATTTGTCAATTGTATTTCTTTATTTCATTTGATATTATAATTATACCCTTTTAACTGTTGTACTAGTGGATTGGATGTTTCACATCCCTTTGAAGGAATCGTTTGTTTCTCGTTTGATTATATTTTTGTGGTGTGTGTGTGTGTGTGCACGCGTATATATATAAATATATATATATATATATATATATATATATATATATATATATATATATTATATATATATATATATAGATATATATATATACATACATACATACATACATATCAGACCGCATGGGTATTTATCGCCCGTGAGGGTCTGATAAATTGTATCGAGGACAAATGCTACAGATGACTTATAGATAAATATGTGAGTATAATTGCATATTATATTAATAAAGAAACAATTGTTCGGCATTAATCTATCTTTTCGTTGTATCGCTTTCCTTACGTTGAAGGTAATGTTATTTCTTTTGTGGAAACAACTTCGGTGGCTATACCAGAATAAGGAGCTATTTCTAGCACTAGAGTTAACCACTTAACGGTAACTCTCTTATATTTACGTATAAATTTGTACTGTCTCCCTGGTTTTTATGTGCTAGGCCACTTAGTGTTAAACTGATGGTATTATTAAATTTTTCAACCTCATTTATGAATTTATAAATTTAATATGCTGCAGTAAATATTATATGCAGTATTAGCTTCCACTAAGTCTTAGCATGCTTTTGGCGGAGAGGCTAAATCACAACTATGTATGCAATCGATCAGACCGCATGGGTATTTATCGCCCGTGAGGGTCTGATAAATTGTATCGAGGACAAATGCTACAGATGACTTATAGATAAATATGTGAGTATAATTGCATATTATATTAATAAAGAAACAATTGTTCAGCATTAATCTATCTTTTCGTTGTATTTCGCTTTCCTTACGTTGAAGGTAATGTTATTTCTTTTGTGGAAACAACTTCGGTGGCTATACTAGAATAAGGAGCTATTTGTAGCACTAGAGTTAACCACTTAACGGTAACTCTCTTATATTTACGTATATATATATGAATATATATATATATGTATATATATATATGAATATATATATGTATATATATATATATCGCGTGGCTGTGAGGTAAGAATATTGCTTCCCAGCCACATGGTTCCGGGTTCAGTCCCACTGCGTGGTACCTTGTCTTCTACTATAACCTCGGGCCGACCAAAACCTTGTGAGTTGATTTGGTAGACAGAAACTGAAAGAAGCCCGTCGTGTGTGTGTGTACATATTTATTTATACAACAGACTTCTTTCAGTTTTCCTCTACCAAACTCATGAGGCATTACTAGGCCTGAGGCTATAGTAAACTTGCATTAGGTTCCGCGCAGTGAAACTGAAGTTGAAACCATGTGGTTTCAAAGCGAATTTCTTAATCTGCGTTTCTTCATAAATGTGACAAGTAATCAGTTTTTATGCTTTCATTTTTCAGCAACAATTAAAGCGAAGTCAAATATATTTAATCAGAAATGTGTGTAGCACTGAATCGAAATAAGTCAGTTTTGGAGACGCTATCATTATATTATTATTAAACCAATCATTATATTATTGTTGACGGAGTTAACCAAAAAGACATTTTGGCAAATGAAATAAGGAAATAATTTGTTGTCATATACAACGGTGAGTTTAGGACAGAAAAAGACATTTCGAGTAGACATCTTAATATAGGTTTGTAACTTTGTAGAACAACTAAATGGGATAATAGGCAATTAGATAGCTGTACTTTACCACATTGCAGCGGGCTGTTCTCATGCATGCATACATACAAACATTCATACATACATACATATATGCATACATACATTCATACATACATATATGCATACATACAAAAACACACGCGCACAGGCGCGTATGCAGATATATGTAATGAAATGCGCCAACATATCGCGCTTTTTTATCATCTCTTCTCTTCTTCTTTTTCTTCTCTTCTTCTTCTTCTTCTTCTTCTTCTTCTTCTTCTTCTTCTTCTTCTCCTCCTCCTCCTCCTCCTCCCTTCCTCCCCCCTTTTCTCATCTATTTCTTTTCCCTATTTCTCCTCTTCGATCCACCTTTAAGCCTTCTTCCTCCCGTTCTTTCTACTTTACCATCAACACCATCATCATCATCATTATCATCTTCGAAACGTTGAAATAATACAAATAACAGGAACTGGCTTTCCTTCCTTCCTTCCTTCCTTCCTTCTTTCTTTCCTTCCTTTTCTCTCCTTCCACTTTGTTCCATTTTCTCTTTCTTTCTTTCTTTCTTTCTTTTTTTCCTTCCTTTCTTACTTCCTTCCTTTTTCTCTCCTTCCTCTTTGTTCCATTTTCTCTTTCTTTCTTTCTTTCTTTCTTTCCTTCCTTCCTCCCTTCCTTTTTCTCTCCTTCCTCTTTGTTTAATTTTCTCTTCTTTTCTTCCTTCTTCCTTCCTTCCTTCCTTTTTCTCTCTTTCTTCTTTGTTCCATTTTCTCTTTCTTTCTTTCTTTCTTCCTTTCTTCCTTTCTTTCTTTCTTTCTTCTATATTTCTTCATGTCTAACTTGTCTGACTTTATCGCTTTCTCTCTCTCTCTCTCTCTCTCTCTTCTCTCTCTCTCTCTCTCTCTCTCTCTCTCTCTCTCTGTTTCCTTTCCTTCTGTCATCTTCCCTCCACCTTATCTATTTACATATATGTATTGTCATTCCAATCTCTTATCTCATCCATTCGCAGTGATATTAACATGTCTGCCCATGCAACTGATTATCTATCTTATACGGCAATAATTGTATACACACACACACATATGTAAATGATATATATATACATCACACACACACACACAAGTATATGTAAATGATATATATATATATATTATATATATATATACACACACCCAAGACCACTTCAATTTTTGAGATAAAGATATGATATGAAAATTAGCATAATCACCAACACCCATACACACACACACACACACATATACATACATATACCTACATAATACAAATGTATAAATATATAGATATATATACATACATATATATATTGTACATATATATATTGATAGTATTCATATATATGCATATACATGTATACAGATATACACACTTATTCACACATCTATTTTAGATGTGTGTATATATAAGTATATATATATATAT
>NW_021824252.1:0-10000 GCF_006345805.1 Octopus sinensis | reverse complement strand
CATCCGCTTCCAAGTAAGTTTTATCTTAATTCTGATGCACACTCTATACGATCTTTTTACTCTTTCGTTTTTCTCTCTTTCTCTCTCTTATTCTTTTACCTCCTCTTCTCCCACACTCTCTCCCCCTCACTCCTCTTCTCTTGCTCACGTGGCTCCTACGTGACCATCGACCATCTTTCTCTTTGTTATAGCTGGAACAAGGAAGACGTGTTCTTGTTTGTGTCCTGTCTAAACTTGATTTACACGTTCACCACCAGAACCTCGTTTAGGCTTAGCAACTTTTCCTGTTTGTTTTCACTGTCCTGTTTGTGTTACCAATTTTGACTCTCCACAAAATCCCAAATTTTATTTAATTTGCTTTGCTGGAGAAACTGTTTTATCGAAAGCGTATATTTTTGTTAAATGCTCGAAATACGAGACTAAAAAAAACAGCCAACAACATATGAAGGGTCGTTCTTTATGTTGTTTGTTTTGTTTTCCATTTGTGTCTTTCGTTGTTCGAAAGAATAGTTCATGTTCCATGTACTCGTGCTTCGTACTTTTGGTTGTACACGCTTCGTGACGTCCTGTGTCCACATATGCATATATATATACAAATAGATGTATGTACATATACATATGTATATATGCATATATATATTATTTATATTATATTATGCACACACACACACACACATATATATATATATATAGGCTTGAGTGTGTGGTAAGGAATTTGTTTCCCGAGCGCATGGCTCCAGTACAAACCAACGGCGTGGCAACTTGGGCAAGTGTCTACTGCTATAGCCTCGGACCGGCGATAACTTTGTGAGTTGATCTGGTAGACGGAAACTGCAAGGAGCTCGAAGTAAAATGAGTAAAAGATAAAGAATATATATGCACACGTAAACGCACTCTTCAAAAAAGAGAGGGAAACAGAGAAGGTGGGGGGAAGGAAAGATTACATTTATACAATGAATGCTCGCAATTTGTTGGACCAGTTTGGACCCGGCACTAAATAACAACAGGCCCAAGGACTATATTTGCTCTTATCACTGACCCTGTATCAGATGTTCCCAATCATTTTTTGCCTATCAACTCATTTGAAACCTATTTTTCTCACCTGGGCCCCCACAGCCATTCGATGTATATAAAAAAAATTAATGTAATTATATACACGTTGCTCCAGTTCAGTTAACTGGCAAAAGTGAGCTGTGCCTGCATTTCAAAGGGCCGGCCTGGTCACATTCTGTGTCACGCTGAATCTCCCTGAGAACTACGTTAAGGCTTCGCGTGTCTGTGGGGTGCTCATCCACTGCAAGGTGTGGCTGTGTGGTAAGAAGCTTGCTTCCCAACCACATGGTTTTGGGCTCAGTCCCATTGCATGGCACATTGGTTAAGTGTCTTTTATTATAGCCTCGGGCCGACCAAAGCCTTGTGAATGGATGTGGTAGACAGAAACTGAAAGAAGCCTGTCGTATATATATTATATATATTAAAATATATATATATTTTAAAATATTTATATATAAATATTTCGAAAAAAAAAAATTTTATCAATGGCCAGCATATTAAAAAATACCTTTAACGGTTAAAATTATAAACAACTTATAAATAAGAGCAAACGAAAAAATTTCTAGTGCCAAATATGCCGAAAATTGGACATATTGTCCATTACCATATAATTTATCACAATACGCACGCTACTCGAAAAAAAAAGCCGACAGAAATTTCTAAAAAATTCCATTATTACCATATCGGACCGATTTCAGGGTTAGTTCGTAAGAACCCTCCCTTCGTCAGTGATAAATGTGGTAAAGAAATAAATGAAATACTTTATTTCTTTGCCACATTTATCACTGACGAAGGAGGGTTCTTACGAACTAACCCTGAAATCGGTCCGATATGGTAATAATGGAATTTTTTAGAAATTTCTGTCGGCTTTTTTTTTCGAGTAGCGTGCGTATTGTGATAAATTATATGGTAATGGACAATATCTCCAATTTTCGGCATATTTGGCATTAAAATTTTTTTTTTTCCCTTATTTATAAGTTATATATATATGTATGTAATATATATATATATATATATATATATTAATATATATATATATATATATATATATATATATATATGTGTGTGTGTGTGTGTGTGTGTGTGTGATTCTTTGTGCATCTGTTTCTTGACAGCCAGTGTTGGTGTATTTACGTTTCCGTAACTTAGCGGTTCGGCAAAGAAATCGATAGAACAAGTACTAGGCATAAAAATAAGTCTTGGGATCGAATTGTTCAACAAAAAACACTTTAAGGCGGTGTTCCAGCATGGCCGCAGTCAAATGACGGAAACAAGTAAAAGAATAAAAGAAGTTGTAAGTGAAGACACTTGGCTTAGTGGTTTGGGTATTCTGTTCACGATCGTAAATCGTATGGTTGTGAGTTCGATTCTTAGCTCTGCGTTGTATCCTTGAAGAAGACACTTTATTTCACGTTGCTCCAGTCCAGTCAACTGGCAAATGTGAGTTGCACCCTGTAATCTAAAGAACCGGCCTTGTCACATTCTGTGTCACATTGAATTTCCCTGAGAACTGCGTTAAGGATTCGCGTGTCTTTGGAGTGCTCAGCCACTTGCACGTTAATTTCACGAGCTGGTTTTTACGTTGATTGGATCAAAACTGGAACTTTTGTTGTAACTGCCGGAGTGCCATCTAGTTAGGATCTGTATGAAAAAAAAATTAAAATATTTCGTGTATTGTAGAAGTATAAGCGATTTATTGCGCATAAATTTTAACAATAAAATCTTATGTGGACCCCCGCCAAGGGCCATATGGACCCCGGTTAGAATCACTGGTCTATATTATAGCCTGAATTACGATAAAAGACAGAACCCTTTACTCGGGCGCTTGACTTGTTAAACGTAGCAACCAAACACCCTTCAAATCATACAATACGTACTTGAAATAATAGAAGGACACTTCAAATAATTTATTCCTAGATACATTTAAGTCTGAAATAAATTACTGGATAGTTACAGCTAGAACAGCTTTGATGACAGGTTTGTTGGATGATGTGTTGCACTGGAGCTAAACACCGCCTCCGCTGCCGTCGCCACCACCATAAAGGTTGCTGCTCTCACTACCGCCACCACTTTCACTATCACCACTGCCTCCACCAACACCGTCAATGTCACAGTAATACCAATACCACTACCTTCGCCACCGCCGCCGCCGCCGCCACCACCACCACCAGCAATTAACACCATCGTGACCGCCACTACCAGAACCACCACCACCAGCAGTAACACAACCACCATTGACGCCGCCGCCGCCGCCGCCACCACCACCACCACCACTGCTTCCACTACTGCCTATTAAAGACAGCAACGACACCAATAACAACAGTAGCGCCAATTAACAAGACGGTTTAATGAATGAAATTACTAAAATTCGGTTGAATTAGTTCAGTAACGGTGAAAATGGTTAGAATTCTCACCTCGGTTTGGTTTTCTTCCTGGCAATCTTAATGTTGTTGTTGTTGGTGATGGTGGTGGTGGTGGTGGTGGCGGCGGTGTAGCGGCAGTGGAGGTAAGGGGAACATTTTGGCAGCAACTCTTAGTTCGGTGACGAGACAGTGATGTAGGTAAATGCATGCTTAGTTTATTCAAAATTGGCAGAGTCGTTAGCGCATCGGAGAAAATTCCTCTCTGCATTTATTCTGATGTTCTGAGTTCAAATGTCAGTTTTGTAAACCTTACAGACGCTAGATGGAGAAAATCGAATAAATAACTAGAGAAACAAATAATTCTGCTCGATATTCTGACTGTAATTAGTATTAGGAAAATAATTCTAGTAGATAGGTCACTGGAATAACACAGGACAACAAAAACAAAAATTCCGTCTTCTCAAAAGATTTGGACCGGAACTAGGTTTTTTTTTTTTTTGACACAGAGTGCAAAAATGACATCCATTTGTTGCCATCAAGTCAAGATTTTAAGATGCAGTAGCCATAGAATTTAATTTGGTTTTTTTTTTCAATAAAATAACTTGTGAGTAACAAGGCATAATATACAAACATACATAAAAATTGGTTTTTCACCAAACTACTGAAAAACTAGTAAAAACCCTAAAATTCCTACTAGCAATTTACGTCAATGATTATGTCTAACTTCTCATGAATTCGCGTTTGGGTGATTTTCTTGAGTGCTAAACCTCAGGAAGATCCCGAGCCAAGTTCCAGCATTAGTCTGCCATCATATGAAAGTTCTTTAAGGCGGCAAGCTGGCAGAATCGTTAGTGCACTGGGCAAAATGCTTAGCAGAATTTCGTCCGTCTTTATGTTCTGAGTTCAAATGAAGCTGAGGGCAACTTTGCCTTTCATCCTTTCGGTGTCAATAAAATAAGTACCTGTTAAACACTGGGGTCGATGTAATCGACTTAATCCTTCCCCGCAAACTGTTAGCCTTGTGCCAGAATTTGAAACCATTATATGTAAATCCCATCTGACCTGATACTTTTGTTCCATTGATGTTATGTTCTGATGGAAACATTTTGCCAGTTTGTCACTTGCGGCACCAAGATTTTCAAGGAATTTATCTAGGTGGCTGTGGCGGGAGTGTAGCTTTGTGTTCATATTTACTCACAACTTTTGAAAGTTCTTCAGCATGTTGTCGATTATTTCGACATAATTGGCTGTTTTCTTGTTGCCCAGAAAGTAATTTAAAATCATAAACGAATTCCATGCTGCTGCTTCAATGAAATTCATTGGATTCACAGTTCCCATCTTTCATCAATTTAGTGATTTGTGGCTCATGAAATTCTCATGTTTTTATTTTTGCACTGCTTAGACCGAGAAATGTGCTGTAGATGTAATGAAAGCATAGTCCAAACTGCTTCGTAATACCAAATTTGATGTGGAGTAGAGGTAGGATGATTTCTCCCAGTTCAACTAAAAGCTCTTCAACCATATTAAAAGACCCTGTAACTAATGCTTGCTGCGGCCATTCTTTGATCACCTAATGCTTTACCATAGCTGTGTTGCCCCACATACAGGAAAAGCATGAGTATTTGGCGTGTCCACTTTGTTGTCGCAGGAGAAAACTGACCTCTTAAAGTCTACGCATGTCACTGATGATTGAGGTACTTAATTTTCTCTAGCACTGCTTTCACGACTTCATATTTCTTTGCTAGTTTTGCAGAGTGAGCAGTGGCCCAGAGGTCAATATATTTCCATTAAGAAGCAGAATAAATAAATTGTAATAAACACTTGTACTGAATTTCATATATATATTGCATTTTTCTGAAAAATGAGGTAAAATATTGGGTAGGGGTTATTTTGAAATCTAAATGTAATGGTAAAAAAAGGAACGGATTCCATTTTTGGATTAAGCATATCAAAAAAAAAAAAAAAAGAAAGAAAGAAAAAAGGAAAGGAAAGAAAAAGAAACCTTAATATCAGGTAAAAATTTTCTGATAAAATTCTGTTGGGTTGAGTAATACTTGTATTGTAAAAATGAACGCGAAAATGAGACAAGACAAGAGTTAAACTTCGCCCGAGGAAAACAAAAAATTATTTTATAGGCTCGCTTTAATAAGTCCTCACATAACTATCCATTGATAGCATTATAATAAATGTGCCCTTTTAAAGCTCAGCCAGGCTCATGGGCCCGGTTTCCAGGTTTCATAAGCGTATGTGTTCCCCAGCTGGATGGGACGCCAGTCCATCGCAGCATTACTCATTTTTGCTAGCTGACTGGACTGGAGCATCGTGAAATGAAGTATTTTGCTCAAGAACACGACGCGTCACCCGGTCCAGGAATCGAAACCACAATCTTACGATCATGATGCTGACACCTTAACCACTAAGCCACGCGCCTCCACGATAGCATTATAGACTAGTTAAATCTCTATTTTCTACTGGTTTTTATAGTCATCCTAGCTTTTCATCTTTTCGTTTGCGATTAATGAAGTATCTATCTGGAGTAGGCATGGCTGTGTGGTAAAAAAGTTGTTTCCCGACCACATGGTTCTGGGTTCAGTCCCACTCCGTAGCACTTAGGGCAAGTGTCTTCTACTATAGCCTCAGGCCGACCAAAGTACAGTGACTGTATTTGGCAGGCAGAAATTGAAAGAAGCCCTTCATGTGTGTGTGTGTGTGTGTGTGTGTGTGTGTTTTCTGTGTTTGTCCCACCATCGCTTGACGATCGGTGCGGGTGTGTTTCCGATTCCGTAACTTAGTAATTCGGCTAGAGTGTCCGATAGAATAAGTACCAGGATTTTAAAAATAAGTATTGTGAGTGATTCATTCGACTAAAAATTATCCAAAGCAGTGCCTCAGCATGGCCGCAGTCTAATGACTGAAACAAGTAAACGATAAAAGATAAAAGACCTGCGCGTAAGTGGAATGGTGGAATCGTTACAGCGTCGGACGAATCTCTTAGAGGTATTAAATTCCGACTCTCTGCATTATGAGTTCAAATCCCGCCGGGGTTAACTTCACATTTCACTTTTCCAGGATCAATAAAAATAGCGTACCACGCAGTGAACTGGCTTTGCTTTTCAGTCTTCTGTTGGTCATAAGTGAAGTATCTATCTGGCGGCATTGCAATGGCAAACTCGTTAGTGTCGAACGAAATGCCTCGAAATATTAAATTCTGGCTCTCTACAGTGTGAGTTCAAGTCCACCTTAGACTAACTTCGCATTTTACTCTTCCAGGATCGATAAAACGGAGTACCAAAACCATGCGGTGAACAGGCAGAGTTGTCAGAAAGAGCATTGGACGAAATACCTTGCAGTGTTTAATCCACCATCTGGCATTCTGTGGTCGAATTCCGTCGAGGTCAACTTTGCTTTTCACCTCGCTGCAATTGTAATCAAATCTAAATGAAAACCGGAGATAACAATTCTCCAGAATTATAATATACCACTGAGGAAAATACATTTTGTTCTAGCAACCAGGGATATCTCTGCCTCATTGTGCGTCATCCGCTTAGCTTCACACTAACTTCACTCCAACTAGACACAAGGCATCTAAACAATGAGTAAAAAGCATTTATGGGCCGCATAATTTGCTTAATTTAAATAAAAATTTGTGGAAAGAAATAACTCGAGTTATTAACCGGAATACATTTGGATAGCAAGGACAAAGAAAGTTATACTAAATACTTTACAAGACGAATTCTAGATACACACACACACACACACACACACACACACCACACACACACACATACACGCTTACGCATACAGACACACTGACACAAAACAAACTTACAAACGTACATATGAGGCTTTATGAGTATACATGCACATATAGGTTCATATTACACACATATTACATCAACTCATACACAATTTCTCATTTATGTTCACATATATACACACAAACATGCACACACATACATATACACACATACATATGCATATATATATAATATATTACGTGTGTGTGTGTGTGTGTGTGTATTTTCTCTGTCTAAACACACATACATACCCGTATGTATGTACGTTCACCACCGTGCTGTTCCATGTGCGACAGCAAAAGCAATCACATTCGCTTTCTTGGCACGCGACTGTATGCATGCGCGTACACGAGTATATGTATGTGTGTGTTTGTGTATATGTATGTGCATAGTGTATAGTGTATGGTGTGTGTGTGTGTATGTGTGTGTGTGTGTGAATGGACGTATATCTACACTCACACAAACACACACACATACATATACATAATAAATATATATACGCAGGAGACACGAAGCACGTTGCATTTCATTTTAATGAACATAGAAACATGGAGTGAAATTGAGGGTGGAAGGGCGTAAGAGACGGGAGGGGGGGAAGAAGGAGAAACAGGGAGAGCGAGGAAAGCAAGAGTGAGAGGTGATAAAGTAGGGTGATGTTAGAGAGGGGTAGAAAATTCCAGAAAAGCCTTTAGAATTTCTAATTATATACATAAGCCACACATTCAGCCATTAGTCCACCCTTCCCACCCGTCAGCCAACCAAGTTAGCCAGCAAACCCTAAATGCCTGCACACTCCACCCACTGTCACCTTCTCACCAGTGCTCCCATCCACCCGCTCATACTCCGTCTTTTGTGTAGCTTGTCTTTCGGCTGTTTATATACTCCGGCTTCATTAAACAATTCGTTTGCCTCAGTCTTGTGTTGCTATCTCATTGATAGAGATTGAACGGTGAGCTGGCAGAATCGTTAGCACGCCGAGCAAAATGCTTAGCGACATTTGATCCATATTTACGTTGTGAGTTCAAATTCCGCCGAGGTCGATAAATTAAATACTAGTTGAGTATTGGGGTCGATGTAATCGACTAGTCCCCTCCTCACAAATTTCAGGCCTTAGGCCTATAGTAAAAAGGATTGATAGAGATTGCACCCTGGTATTGTTATATACGAATGTATCTGTGTGTCTCTCTTTTACTTGTTTCAGTCATTTGACTGCGGCCATGCTGGAGCACCGCCTTTTAGTCGAGCAAATCGACCCCGGGACTTATTCTTTTGTAAGCCCAGTACTCTTCTATCGGTCTCTTTTGCCGAACCGCTAAGTGACGGCGATGTAAACACACCAGCATCGGTTGTCAAGCATGCTGGGGACACACAACACAACACCTACATATATATATATATATATATAATATATATATATATATATATATATGTATATATATATATATATACGACAGGCTTCTTTCAGTTTTCCGTTTACCAAATCCACTCACAAGGCATTGGTCGGCCCGGGGCTATAGCAGAAGACACTTGCCTAAGATGCCACGCAGTGGGACTGAACCCGGAACCATGTGGTTGGTTAGCAAGCTACTTACCACACAGCCACTCCTGCGTCTGTGAATATATATAACCACATATTTCTTTTATTCTTTTATTTGTTTCAGTCATTTGAACACCGTCTTTAGTCGAAGAAATCTACCCCAGGACTTATTCTTTGTAAACCTAGTATTTATTATATCGATCTGTTTTGCCGAACCGCTAGTTGTATCGTATTATACAGAGAAGGTAATATTTCGAACCCAGTATAGTCGTGAAATTAGCAGAAAGATCGGGTATTATTACCCTTATAAGATGGAAAAAAAGTTGTCAACAGACATCCACGGGACTCGAGCTCACATCCCTCGAATTCCAGCTGAGTACTGTACCTTTAAGTTAAAATACCCGCTGACAACAATCTACATCAAATTAAGCGCTAAATACATAGCTTAATACATACACACACATATATATATATGTGTGTGTGTGTGCGCGTGTGTGTGTGTGTAAAATATATATATATGTATATATATAATAATAATATAACGTAAAGTATACTAGCCATCTCAATATAGCTAACCACTAAGGGTGGGTGTTACTGTAGCTTTTAGCCCCAGGAGATCATCGTCTCCAGCTGGCTTTAGGCACACTTTCTGTGCCCTTATGATATTTGCAAAGGGAGGTCATCCCCTCTCGTAAACCTAAGTGATACGCACGGACTGCAGTTTCGAGGTTTTGCCCCTTGTCAACGTACGGTAATTACCGGTTTTCGATGAGGAGAGACCTGTTTGTGAATATCTATTTAATGTTTTTCCCAGTAACCACTGTCACTGATTTGAGTCCGGCAGCGGTCGTGGTAACATCAACATTTTTTTTCTCTGCCCCAAGGCACATTCCTAACACGCCAGCTGAGTTTAATTCGTCCTAGTCGTGATGTCCTGTTATTGTTACACTCTGCTCAATGGTGTTAGCCAAGGTGTTAGCCAAGAGATTGGCGCTTGTCGTGGACAAGCTGATTGGCAAGGTGCAGACATGCGCCGTGCCGACCAGGTCGATACACGATAATCTCCATCTCATGCGCTACATCATAGAGAGGGTGGGTAACAACGCTGGCGCGGGTGGGGCTTTGATCAATTTAGATCAGAGTAAAGCCTTCGATAGAGTCGACCATCGATACCTAGCAGCTGTTCTCAAGGCGCCGGCTTCGGTCCAGTCTTCCACGGGTGGATCGCTGCTTTTAACAGCAACGTGTTC
>NW_021824251.1:0-19451 GCF_006345805.1 Octopus sinensis | reverse complement strand
CCCTTTTTTCCTGCATATTCTTTCCAAATTGTTTCCTTATTGTTCTCTTCTTTTTTTTTTTTGTCATTCAGTTTTTCTTGTTGGCTTCCTCTGTGATTTCACCATCATCATCAGCACCACCACCACCACCACCAACACCAACCACACCACCAACCACCACCACCACCACCACCATTACTACTGCTACAGCCGCTATTACCACCATCACTGCCACAACCTCACCTCCACCACAATCAACACCACCACCATCACCACCTCCACCACTGTCACTACCACCATCATCACCACCACCTCCACCACTGTCACCACCACCACCACCACCACCATCACCACCTCCACCACTGTCACCACCACCACCACCATTACCACCACCTCCACCACTGTCACTACCACCACCATTACCACCACCTCCACCACTGTCACTACCACTACCACCACCACAATCACCATGTCCACCACCACCATTACCACCACCTCCACCACTGTCACCACCACCACCACCACTACCACCACAACGAACACCACCACCTCCATCACCGTCACCACCACCACAATCACCATGTCCACCACCTCCACCACCACTGCTTGCACTGTTACCACCTCTCTTTCCTCAGTAGCTTCTTTCTTCCTTACACTCTTTTCCTGTAATTTCATCATTGTCTGTTGTCACCCCGCAGTTGTTGGTGTCGAATATCTTCCACCACCACCCCACGAACCCCTCCTACCCCCCCCCCCGACCACAGTTCTCTGATTAGGTTATGTTTTAGCTTCCTTCATTTACCCCCACCCCCCTCTCTCTTTTATTTTTCCTTTTCCTTTTTCTTTTACCATTTTTGTTTCTTTTCTTTTTATTCTATGTTTAATGTATGTATTTATCTATTCACTACAACCAACATGAACCTACAGCTATCCCTAAAAACCAGATCAAATATGCACACACAGGCATATGTGTGTGTGTGTGTGTGTGTGTGTGTGAGTGTGTGTTATGTGTGTGCGTGGTCACGCATATGTGTAAGTGTGAGTGCATGCGTGCATGTGTATGAGTGTGTGTGTGTGTGTGTGTGTGCTTCCGTGTATGTGTGTGCCTGTGTGTGTGTACCTGACCATGCATGTGTGTGTATGTGTGCTTGTGTATACGTGTGAGCATGTATGTGATTGCGTGTGAAAGTGTGTATGTGGGAAAGTGTGTATGCATGTGTGAAAGAGTGTGTGTGTGTGTGTGTGTGAGTACTTGTGTGCATGCGTGTGTGTGTGTATGTACCTGAGTGTGTGTGCGTGTATCTGTATGTATGTATTTTTTTTGTTATATATGTACGCGTATGACTGTTAGTGTGTGAGTGTAGCATTTTTAATTGGTTGATGAGTAATGGTGATGGTTATGAATGAAGGCTTCCTTGTGAGTTCTGACTTTACCGTTTCTGGTTCCATTGTAGAGATGCAAATGTTAATTCCGAAACAACTTGGGTTCAAATACATGTTTTATTCATGGTAATAATTATTTTTGAATGCAACAGAAAATTCTTACAAGTTATTCCAATGATTTTCAACAGACTTCAGTAACTATATATATATATATTTATATATATACACACACACACACACACACATATATATATGAATATATATATGTATATATGTGTTTGTGTGTGTGTATATATATATATATATTATATTATTTATGTATATTGTGTTGTGTATATATTATATATATATATATACATATATATATATATGTTTATATGTATGCATATATCTATGTATGTATTTAGATATCTATACATGTATATATATGTATATATATATAAGTATGTATATGTATATATATATATATAATGTATATATATATATCTATATATATATGTTGTATGTATGTATATATATGTATATGTATATATATATATGTGTGTGTATATATTATGGTATATATATATGTATGTATGTATATATGTGCATGTATATATATGTATGTATGTATGTATATATATAATATATATATATAATATATATATATGTGTGTGTGTGTGGTGTGTGTATGCATATATATGTATGTATCATCATCATTATCATCATCATCGTTTAATGTCCGTTTTCCGTGCTAGCACGGGTTGACGGTTCGACCGGGATCTGTGAAGCCCGGGGCTGCACCAGGCTCCAGTCTGATCTAGCAGAGTTTCTACAGCTGGATGCCCTTCCTAATGCCAACCATTCCGCGAGTGTAGTATATATGTATGTATATATATATATATATATATATATATTATATATATATATATATAATATATATATATGTATGTATGTATGTATATGTGTGTGGTGTGTAAACACACCAGCATCACATCTCAAGTGATGTTGGGGGTAGGACAAACACAGACATACAACACACAGACACACACACACACACACAGACACACCACACAGACACACACACACACATATATATATATATACATTATACAACAGGCTTCTTTCCGTTTCCATCTACCAAATCCACTCACAATGCCTCGGTTGGCCTGAAGCTATAGTAGAAGACACCTGTCTAAGGTGCCACGCAGTGGGACTGAACCCAGAACCATGTGGTTGGTAAGCAAGCCACTCATACACACACACACACATATTCTTTTATTCTTTTATTTGTTTCAGTCATATGACTGCAACCTTGAAGGGTTTCAGGTGAACCCAGGTGTTAGATCGTTAGCTCCTACACACATTTTTTTTCTCTCCTTGTTTTTTTTCTGTGTATTTTTCTGTCGAAGAGCATAGGCTCGAAACGTAAAAGACCTGTTTTATTTCTATTCCTGAGCGGCATACTAATACATTTGTTTGTTTGTACTCCACCTACCTTCGTCTTTTGTTTTTTTTCGTACCTTCCCGTTTATATATATATATATATATATATATATATATATATATTATATATGTGGCAGGAGTGGCTGTGCGGTAAGTAGTTTGCTTACCAACCACATGGTTCTGAGTTCAGTTCCACTGCCTGGCACTTTGTGCAAGTGTCTACTACTATAGCCTAGGGCCGATCAAAGCATTGTGAGTGGACTTGGTAAATGGAAACTGAAAGAAGTCTGTTGTATTATATGTGTGTGTGTCTGTCGTGTGTGTCCCCCCAACATGGCTTGACAACTGATACTGGTGTGGTCACGCATATGTGTAAGTGTGAGTGCATGCGTGCATGTGAATGAGTGTGTGTGTGTGTGTGTGCTTCCGTGTATATATATATATATATCCCCGTAACTTAGCAGTAACTTAGCAAAAGGAGTGGTGTGTGGTAAGTAGCTTGCTTACCAACCACATGGTTCTAGGTTGAGTCCTACGGCATAGCACCTGGGGTAAGTGTCTTCTACTATAGCCTCGGGCCAATCAAAACTATTTTGATTTTATAGTATGTCATTCTATCAAATGCCAAATAAAAAGAAAAAATGAGCAACTGTTATTCATTTCATCATAGAATTTTTAATGCAATCTATAATATGTCATCAATGAGTCTTCATTTTTGCAAAAAAAGAAAGAAAGAAAGAAAGGAAGGAAGGAAGAGAAAAAAGGAAGGAAGGAAGAGAAAGAAGGAAGGAAGGAAAGAAGGAAGAAAGAAAGAAAGAAAGAAAGAAAGAAAGAACAAATGCTCTGTGGATACTTTTATGTTTTGAACATCAAATTTTCAGAATCTGAAAGAAATTGTGCTGTGTTTTTCAATCCCTTTTCTTAAAACAATATGAAATGTATTTTCCTTTAAATACAAAAAAAACCACGAAAAACAATAATAAGTGCATTGTTATGTTAATTACATGGATATAGAACAAAAATATCATGTAATAGCTGTATTATTTTTGATAATGAATGTAACGGGTATTCAAAGATAGCATTAGTATTGTCATAGTTTACACTTTCTGAAAATTTAGAATTCTGCTGTTTCGATTTATTAAGGATGAAAACGCAATTACAAATGCAAACCAAATGTATTAATATTTATTACACTGCAAAGACAAATAAAATATATTTATATACGCACACACTAGAAATCTCCTTTTTATATTCATAAATGCATATATATTAAAGAAAGGTGAAAAAGCAAAAAAAAGGGAAAAAAAGAAAGTAGCAATGAATCCCTTAACTTTGAATCTGTTTGAATCTGATTGAAATGAATAAAAAGTAAAACAGATAAATAAATATGAAAAAATTGAAGATTCTGATTGTCTCATGTTTAACATAGAGTTTTTACCGAAAACCATTTGTCAAAGAATAAAAAAAGAAAGGTAAATAAAAAAAAAACTTGATGCAAAATTTAGAATGGGGTGTTTCAAAAACTTCATGGTTAAAACTAATAAATACTAAATTAGCTGATATGCAAATTTAAACACATGAAATGAAATACGTTAATATAATTCTCCATACTGTGTGGCACCTTGGGCTTGGGCAAGTGTCTTCTACTATAGCTTTGGGCCAACCTGAGTTAGGTGAGTGGATTTGATAGACAGAAACTGAAAGAAGCCTGTCATATATATGTGTGTGCGCATATGCGTTTCTTTCCCAATCCCATGGTTCTGGGTTCAGTCCCACTGCATGGCACCTTGGGCAAGTGTCGTCTACTATAATCTTGGGGCAATCAGAGCCTTGTGGATAAATTTGGTAGATGGAAATTGAAAAAAACCCACTAAGCTTGCTTCCCAACCACATGGATCTGCGTGGCACCTTGGGCAAGTGTCTTCTACTATAGCCTTGGGCCGATCAAAGCCTTGTGAGTGGACTTGGTAGACGGAAACTGAAATAAGCCCGTCGTATATATGTATGTGTGCGTGTGCGCACATGTGTGAGTGTGTGTGTAGGTTTGTCCAACCCCCACTGCCCCTTGACAACTGATGTTGGTGTGTTTACATCCGAACTTAGCAGTTCATATACAATAAGTACTAGGTTACAAAGAATGAGTCCTGGGTTCGAATTGTTCAACTAAAGGCGGTATTCCAGTATGGCCGCAGTTAAATGACTGAAACAAGTAAAAGATTAAAAAAGAATGTGTGTGTGTGTGTGTGTGTTTCCCCCTCCCCCCTTTGCTTGACACCAGATGTTAGTGCGTTTACATCTCTGGAAAAAGAAACCAAAAGAATTAAGTACTAGGTTTACAAAGAATAAGTCCTGGGGTCAATTTCTTCTACTAAAATTCTTTTGCATGGTGCTCCAGCATGGCCACATTCAAATGACTGAAACAAGTGAAAGAATAATAGGATATCCCAAGAGTAATGGTTTCAAGTTTTAGAGCAAAGCCAGCAATTTTAGGGGAGGGAATGAGTCAATAACATTGACTCCAGTGCATAACTGGTACTTATTTTATCACCTCTGAAAGGATGAAAAGCAAAGTCGACCTCAGTGGAATTTGAACTCAGAACATAAAGATGGATGAAATGCTACTTAGTAACATTTTGTATGGCTTGCTAAAGATACTTTCAGTTCATCACCTTATGTATCTCCTGAAAATCGCTTTCAAATTTCGGCACAAGGCCAGCAATTTTGAGGGCGGGGTGGGGGAGGCAAGTCAGATACATCGACCCCAGTCCTTGATGGAGAAAAATGCTGATATATATATATACACTAGCAGTATCGCCCGGCGTTGCTCGGGTTTGTAAGGGAAATAACTATATAAGCATTTTTAGAGAGTTACTTCCTTTATAGATGCCAATTCGGGCTTTCTTAGCCATTTCTGTTTTGGTGTCTTCAAGCCATGAAGTCATTGTTCTAAAAGAACGCTGGTCTCCTTGACAACGCTTTACGACGTTGATTTCCTTAAACTCCCTTCCCCACAGCTTCACGAGGGAGGGAAGAAGGGGGAGAAGCAACACAGGTGCAGGTGTGAGCGTGGACGCCAACTCCGCCGCCATCGATACACGAAAAATTATGCATTAAAATGGAATAAAAAATGATGTTAAATTATTTTTAAAATCATAAACTCATCGTAGATGCGCGCTAATAGCCAGACGGGCTCGATATTAATCACGACTATAAGATACCCGAATTTGGTTAAACTGCACCGCAAAATGTGGGAGGAGTTAGGAATCTAAATCGTAGGAGACAGACACTCACACAACTACAGTTTTATATATATATATGTATACAAAGTATAAAAAATATTTTTAAAATATACTGTGCTATACTGTTTCTACTTCATGGATTTTCACCCATCACGTGGGGTTTCCGAACATAATCCACGATAGTCGTGGGATTGCAGTATATATATTATATATATATATTATATATATATATATATATATATATATATATGTATAGATGTATAGTAATCCCTTGCCTTATTGCAGTTTATTATTTAATCTTATGTCAATATCTCTGTGGTGTTGTTTTGTATTGATAATAAAATAGAAATATGCAAATTATAGAAATAATTTTTTTAAATATACATTACAGTACTGTTTCTACTTTGTAGATATCCACCTATCATGGCAGGTTTTGTAACATAAGACCTGCGATAATCCAGGGATTACTGTATTGAAAATTTATTTTGATTTGTTACAGTTCACATTTAATAGATTAACCTGTTCCATTATTACATTTCTGTAGAAGTACATTGGTTTTGCGTCAATTAATTTTGAAATTAAGGAGAATTTAGTAAGATCACTTTGTTATTATTAAACTGGACTCTGAAACCCTAAATCAGTCTGAAGTATTTTTGGTGGAAAATTTTAATTTTGATCAATTTAAAATGGAAATTTTGTATCATATAAGCACAGGTGTGGCTGTGTGGTAAGAAGTTTGCTTCTCAACCACATGCTTCCAGGTTCATATCCACTGTGTGGCATCTTAAGCAAGTGTCATCTACTATAACCTCGGGCTGACCAAAGCCTTCTGAGTGGATTTGGTAAACAGGGAATGAAAGAAACCTGTTATATATATATGTGTGTGTGTATGTCTATGCTTGTTCCCCATTAGCAGTTGACAACCAATATTTGTTTACGTCCCTGTAGTTGGTGGTTGGGCAAAGGAGACTGATAGAAAGAATACCAGACTTAAAGAAAGAAGTATTGGGTTCAATTCTTTCGACTGGTGGCTGAAACAACCACTTGGTTCTGGGTTTAGTCCTTCTACATACTAACTTGAGCAAATGCTTTCAATTATTGCCCAGGGGTCAACCAATGTCTTAAGAGTGGATTTGGTAGACATAAACTGGAAGAAGAAGCCCTTCAAAAGTGTGTGTGTGCTTGTGTATTCTTGATATTGTGTTGATAGTTGTGAATGAGTGGAGTCGAGGACATTTACCCTCACCCCATGGAAATAACCCCACACTTACAATTAACCCAGAGGACAACAGATGATGATTTAAAACTTCTTAATATATTAGAGAGGGGGGTAATTGTACTGGGGGGTAGTTGTCATCAGGGGGAATTGTCCTAGGTGGGGGTAATTGTCCAAGGTGGAGTAATTAACCAAGTGGGGTAATTGTCATGCGGGGTAGTTGTTGTCAGGAGGAATTGTCCCAGGTGGGGTAATTAACCAAGTGGGGTAATTGTCCTGGGGGTAGTTGTTGTCAGGGGGAATTGTCCTGGGGGGTAGTTGTTGTCAGGGAAAATTGTCCTGATACGAATGAGTGCCACCATCACACAAACATGGTACCCCAAACAGAGTACCTCAGTCTTCTCTGAAAGGATGTCAGGTCAAAGGAAAATATTAGATTACTCAGAAACAGGCGAAGACTGACTGATGACTAGAAGGACATCTAGCCATAGAAAATCTGCTATAATGAATTCCTATCTGGCCCATGCAACAGTGGAAGAGTGAATGTTAAAGTGGCAAAGATGATGATAATGACAGTTATGATTGTGGTGGTGGTGATGGTGGTGGTCGTGGTGGCAGCGGAGGTGGTGGTCGTGGTGGCAGCGGAGGTGGTGGTGGCGGCGGCAGTGGTAGTGGTAGTGGTGGTGGTGGTTGTGGTAGTAGTGGTGATGATGAAGATGATGATGGTAGTGGTGGTGGCGTCGGTGGTGGCAGTGGTGGTGGTGGCAGTGATGATAATGGTGGTGCTGGTGCTGGTATAGGTAGTAATGATAAGGACGTGATGATAGTGGTGGTGGAGGTGGCGGAGACAGCGGTGGTGGTAACGATGATGATGATGATGATGATGATTTCTAATGCAACCCAAACAGAGAAAGAGAAAGGTGTGCCTGTTAACAAGCATCCAACAAAAACGGAATTAATTTGCCACATTGACACTGCTATATTCCAATTTGATTATTGTAATTTGCTTAATTAAAATTCTATTGAATTTCAGAAGTTTTCTAAGTATTAGACCAACTTTATTCATTTAGCACACAGATCACTCTGTCAACTGTAAAATTTATTTATTCACGTTGTTTTGAAATAACTATGCATTATCCTGTAGCTTCAAGGTTTCAGCAATGTAATTGTTTAGTTTTAGAATGACATTGTGGGGTAAGAGTGAGAGGCCTGATCTGGCCAGCTTGAAAATAAAACAAGTAGAATATTTAAACCAGATTTGATTAGCTTAAGTACCAAGTGTTAAACACCCAGTCATTTAAAAAGGTTGTAGGTTAGTATAGTAACTATTGGAACAAATCATGTGTAGAATTACCAAATTGGAATTGGTAGATTGCAAGCGTTTAATTTGAGGAGACAAGTGGCTCAGTGGTTAGGGTGTTGGATTCATGATAGTAAGATTATGATTTCGATTCCTGGATTGGGTGATGTGTTACATTCATTTCATGTTACTCCAGTCCACTCGGCTGGTAAAAATAAATAATCTTGCAACTGACCGGTGTCCAGTAGGGGAATATATACATCAGAGAAACCAAGAAACTGACCATATGTTCTTTACAGAATAATGTGGACTAACCAAACATCTAATTTGGATTCTTGAAAATACAGGAACTTTAAGTATATGTTACTTTTGCAGTTGTCCTGGGTATGACATTAAAATGCATCAGGTGGTGGAACTTTGGTTCAAGAATTCCAGGGCTTTGAGGAGAGTGGAACCACCTCTTAGCCATTATTGTTTTCAGGTCTACTCTGCCCCAGGGTAGTAACACCTATCAGAGTCCAAGTTATGGGTTAATTAGCATGGTGGAATCACATAACTCAGTGATTAGAGTGTTGGGCTCACAATCATGAGGTAGTGAGTTCAATTCCTAGGCTGAGCTCTGTGTTGTGTTCTTGAGCAAGACACTTTATTTGATGTTGTTCCAGTTCACTCAGCTCTATAAATGAATTTCAACATTATTGGCACCAAACTGTATTGACCTTTGCCCTTCCCTGGATAATATCCGTGGCTTGGAGAGGGCTTCCATAAACAACCTTGCCCAGACTTGTGCCTTGGAGGGGAACTTTCTAGGTGTAATTCCATGGTCGTTCGTGACTGAAGGGGGTCTTTACCTTTTACCCAGGGCAGAAATTCCAAGTACAAACCCTCATTGCTTTTTGAGTGTCTTAGGAAAGGATAAAGACCAGGGAAGTCAGCATCAACAGCAAATCAAAGAATGGAGCCCCTCATGCAATCTAGTCCCCATTTTGATATCTTTCTGGCAACTCCAAGGAAGGTGGAGCTCTCCATCCTCATAAGGCAATTGATCTAAGAGGAGGCCACTCCAGTGTAAAACCTACAGCTTTCTGGTCACCACAGCCATCTCATTGACCTCCAAGTCTAAAGAGTGGGATTGGGTCGTGCTGACCGATTCTCACTTTAAAACTGTTGAATGTAAGCAGGAAGAAAAGTCCTGCAGCAAGGATCGGTTTACATTGCTGCTTGAGAGCATGCCATTTTTCATTACCATCTTCAGACATGAACCTGCCATCAGTGTGATTATAAACTAGTGGTATCGCTCAGCATTGCCTGGGTTTGTTTTGACCCTTTAGAATTGGAATTTTTGAAAAGTAAAAATTTTGCAATATGTAGCTTGTTATTCTCTTTAAGTGAAATTTTTCTGGTTGAAATACACCGAAAAATGGCAACACAGCAGTCAAAAATCATAAAAAATAGGGATTTTCATAGAAAAAAAGCACCTTTTTGATGTAAAAATAATTTTTGGTCTAACAATGGTCCGATTTGAATTTTTTCTTTTACGGAATGAAGAGCAAGCCTTCTTCTATCATACTCTCAATTTTGGTCAATTTGTGTCGCAGGGTCTCGGAGAAGATAGTGTTAGTTGAAGGCTACCAAACCTACCACACACAGACAACTTCAGCTTTATATATATAGATTATTATCTGTAACCCAGTTGCAGAAAGCTGCAAATTTTTGTGGAGATTACAGTTGAGTAGACCACAACCATCTTAGCTCACTGAGCCACTGTGAGCAAATCCCCAAGTCTAAAGAGTGGAATTGGTCTGCATGTACTGATTCTCTAAAACTACAAAGTGCAAGCAGGAAGAAGTATCATTGAAAAGCTGCTTTTCTAATGTGACAACAGAATTGTCTTAATAATTATTGGAACTCTGCTCTACATTAAATATGACTTTCGTATAGAGTAACAAAAAAATTCTTGCTCTTTCTTACCAACATAATAATATCCAAAGAACTTTACACACACACACATACACAACCACATGCATACACTAGCATAGCTAGTGGATGGTAGGGGTGACACTTTTAAAGGGGTGGACTTTTAGGTCTGTTGCAGGCAATGTGCTTTTTTTGTGGGATCCAGGGGTAGCACACACCGGGTGAAACACACTCTAGC
This sequence comes from Octopus sinensis, assembly GCF_006345805.1. Classification (NCBI taxonomy): domain Eukaryota; kingdom Metazoa; phylum Mollusca; class Cephalopoda; order Octopoda; family Octopodidae; genus Octopus; species Octopus sinensis. The sequence goes on along the minus strand of NW_021824251.1, from coordinate 8,754 downwards.
TACGCTAGTACATGTATACATGCACAGAAACATGCACACACACATACATACATATCCATACATACATGTACACACACATGCATACATATACATACATACATGTACACAAATGTTAGTCTCTTTAGTAATTCCACGTGCCGCTTAGGAAAGGCATGAAAGCCACATATACCATACATTTCTCCTTAAACCTAAAGTCTCTCTGAAAAAACCTGAATAAACATTTGTCCCTCTCTGTAAGTATGAATATTTATTTATCTCGGTCAGAATATGTCAACCATTCACACACATCTGTGTGCACGTGTATACGTCTATACGCGTTTAGGGGCCGAGAGATAGAAAGAAAAAGTGAGAGAGAGAAACGAGAGATAGAAAACAAGGAGAGAGAAACGAGAAAGAGAAAACAAGGAGAGAGAGGGAGAAACGCACGCGGGAGAGAGAAACAAGAGAGAGAGTAAAACACAAATGCTAGAGAGAAAGAGAGTGAAATGCACGTGAAAAAGAGAGTGAGTGAGAGAGAGAGAGACGCGCACGTGCGAAAGAGAGAGACTGCGTGTATGTGTTCCTATTTCTACATTAATGCACAGGAGTGTGTATGAGAGGAAGGGAGAGAGAGAGAGAGAGACAAAGAGACAGAAGGTGTTGGTGTGCATACTGTGTAAGTGGGAGGGAGAGAGAGAGAGACAAAGACTGCTTATGAATGTAAATGTGGTAATGAATGTAAAGAGAGAAAGGGTAAGCGTGGGAGGATAGGGAGAACGTGTGTGTGTATGTGGACGCGTATGCGTGTGCGAATATGTGTGCGTGTGTGTGTATATATCAATGTACATGTGTGACAGACACAGAAACAGTGTCTTTGTATGTATGTGTATGAGTTATAGGATAAATAGATAGATAGATAGATAGATAGATAGAGCGTGTGTGTGTTTCTGTGTGATACAGACAGTGTCTGTTTAAGTGTGTATGAGGAAGACAAGAGGAGAGGGAAGAGGAGGAGAAGGAGAAGGGAGAAAAGAGAGAGTGTATGTGTGTATGTGTATCATTGTATATGTGTGAGAGACGCGGAAACAGTTTGTCCATGCATGCACATGAAAGTGAGAGAGAGTGTGTGTATTACTATGTATACGTGAGAAACAGAAACACTAAGTATGTGTGCATTAGAGAGAGAGAGAGAGACAGAGACAGACAGACAGATACAAATCAAAAGAGAGAGGGAGAGAGATAGAAAGAAGTGAGAAGAGAGAGACAGAGAGAAGTGAGAAGAGAGAGATAGAGAGAAGTAAGAAGAGAGAGACAGAGAGAAGTGAGAAGAGAGAAGTGAGAAGAGAGAAGTGAGAAGAGAGAGACAGAGAGAAGTGAGAAGAGAGACAGAGTAAAGTGAGACAGAAAGAGGGAGAGAAAAGAGAGAGGGGAGAGATGAAGCGAGAGAGGGGAGAGATGAAGCGAGAGAGGGGAGAGAAAGAGAGAGAGGGGAAGGAAGAGAGAGGAAAATAGGGGAGAGAGGAAGCGAGAGAGGGGAGAGAAAGAGAGAGGGGAAAGGAAGAGAGACAAAAAGAGGAAGAGAGAGAAGAAATAGGAAGAAAGAGAGGAGAGAGAAAGAGTAATCAACATTTATTTTTTGACTTTTACTCATGCACAGCGCCAAAGTCTTTTCAGTTACAAATTATTCTGGTCATTGACTCATTTTTAGCGATCTTACTAGCTTAATGTGATAAGATTGTTTGTACACTTAACCTCTAATATTCAGAACCATATGTTAAAGGCATACATTTAAACTAAAATTTTAAAAAACTGCGTGCTAAATATGTAACGGCCATCTGTCAACAACCGCATCATGTCCACACAAACACTTACACACGCATATACACATACGTACATGCACATACAGTGTATATTACTATGTATAAAAAGGCAAACATGACCAGGGAGATAAAGCACGTGAGTATGTTTGGCCGAGAGTTTATTTGCAAATGCGTAAGAAGCAGGTAGGCAGATAAGATAATTGGATAGGATGTGAGTTCGTTCCTTTGGCTAATTGAAGGTTTTACGAATCTTTTCTGTTGCTGTAACAGTTTTCGAAATTTTAAAATGAAGTGTAAATTTTCACATCTTTAATGTAATTTTTTCACAATGATGCTGGTGTCGTTATTCATTTGTTCCAGAAAAATTTTGGTAAAATGTTACAGAGGTTTAAAGTTTGGTTGTTTTTACCCAATCGCAAAACAGAATTTGGAAGCTGTCTAGTAAACATTGCGACAAACTTTCAACAAAAGGAATGCTTTATATTATTACGAAGACGGAAGTTAGAAGAAGTTTTGAAGTCTTAAATAAGTTTAAATGAATAAAGTCATATGGAACGTTGGAAAAGGCAATAGAAAAGGGGAAAAGTTCTTCAATGAAAATTTTGGGTGGGGGTGGGGCAAAAAATTACAAAAACAAACTACTTTAAATTACGAAAAACTACAAACTGTACACTAAAAGAAATGGCTGTGTCATAAGAAGCTTGTTTTCAAACTACATGGTTCCAGGTTAGGTCCCACTGCATAGCACCTTGAGCAAATGCCCTCTGAGTGGACTTGATAGAAGGAAACTGAAAGAAGCACATTGTACACACACATGCACACATGCGCGCGCGTGTGTGTGTGTGTGTGTATATATATTTTTGTGTTTGTGTACCAGTTGCATGCAGGACTCCAGTGCATTCGACTGACCCTTTCCCTTAAAATTGCTGACCTTATGTCAGAATTGAAACCTTACTGCCATGATAACCACATCTACCACAGCTGTTTGCTTACTGCTTACCCACTCACAAAATAGCTGTCTACGTCACAGTAACACTATGCAGCTAATAATTTCAAATGAAAACAGACAATACGATTGGTTAAAATTCGCAGATTTAAACTACGTTTAAACTTATAAAATACGTTTTTGTCAAAAAAACTAGTTGAAATTGTTTTCTTTTGACACATTCTACCAGTATACGAAGTTTCAAATTATTTAGTTAACTAGAAAAATCTGGCTTTCAAAAAGAAAAGATCCTTTTATTCTTATATTTGTGTCTATGGTTGTGCCTCAGCCATTGCTTGTTAAACGACGTTGGTGTGTTTACATTCCCATAACTTAGCAGCTCGGCAAAAGAGACCAGCAGAATAAGTACTAGACTTACAAAGAATAAGTCCTGGGGTCGATTTCTTTGACTAAAGGCAGTGCTCCAGCATGGCTGCAGTCAAATGACTGAAACAAATAAATAGAATAAAAGAAATATAGTTTAGTACAGTGGTTTCCAAACTTTCTGGACTGCCACCCCCTTGACACCCAAGCCACATTCCCAGCACCCCTACCCCCAACTAACCATCAAAGAAAATTACATCTCGCAACCAAAAGACAAAATGAAAATCATCATTATCCCCTAGCAAAATCAAAATCATCACTGTCCCCATTGTGACTACACAGCAAAATCCATACCTGAACTCAAATTACATTCACATATCTGTTACAAATAGATGCAACTTGCTTTTATTTTAAATTCTTTTTGTTTTAAAATCCTCTTCTTCAAACACACATATGTCAAAATCAACGTGAGTGACTAGCATTGTCTCATATGTCAAAAATGACGAGAGTGGCTATGATTAACTCGTATGTCAAAATTGACATGAGTGGCTATCATTGCCTCTTACGTCATGTCAAAATCGATGTGAGTGACTAGCATTGTCTCATATGTCAAAAGTGACAGGAGTGGCTATCATTATCTCATATGAGAAAATTGACATGAGTGGCTATCATTGGTTAACAGTAACTTTGACAGAGTCATTGATTATAAATTTCAGATCCAAAGACACACATGCATTGATATATAGATATATATATATATATATATATATATATATATATATATATATATATATATATGCATGTATGTATGTGTGTGCATGTATATATATATATATATATACACACACACACATATATATGAAAAGCTTCTTTCAGTTTCCATCTACCAAGTTCACTCACAAGGGTTTGGTCAGCACAAAACTGTAGTAGAAGACACTTTTCCAATGTGTCACAAAGTGGACTGAACCTGGAACCAAGTTGTTGGAAAGCAAACTTCTTACCATACAGAAACACCTGCACCTATAGTTTTTTTTTGTGTGTGTGTGTGTGTTTGTTTGTTTTTTTCTTTGTCTAGTCAATAATATTTGATCTGAGATTTTATGTTGGAGCTGAATTAACTCCACATCATGGAAAAGCAATTTTTACAAAATGGAAAACTATTCCCCCTCCCCCGAATTTGCTGGCCTTGTGCCAGAATTTGAAATCAATATTTAATGAATTTAAATTTAAAACTTAAAGTGAATCTAACATCCTTGCGTTTTATCAAATGGTTCACTTACAATGTAGTTGCTACACACATGTAGAAACCATGCCTAAGCAGACGGTCGAGGTTGGCACAGTTCTCTGGTTTGTTGGCTCCTGTTGAACCTACACCAGCATAGGAAACAGATGTTAAGTAGTGGTGATGGTGATGATGATTACTATTTTAATGGGAATTCATATACCACCATGGAAGACTCTTATCCATTCAGTTCTTTTGACCTACGAGAATTAACAATAGAATCCCTTTCAAATCACATAGTCTTGTAAAATGATGAAGACAGACATGTCCTCCCCTTCTAAAACAATAGAGTTCTAGACATTCCATTTAGGCACAGGAGTGGCTTTATAGGTGCAGAAGTGCCAAAAGACACAGGTGTGACCACATGGTGCCAGGCTCAGTCCCACTACATGGCACCTTGGACAAGTGTCTTCTGCTATAGCCTTGAGCCAACCAAAGCCTTATGAGTGAATTTGTTAGACGGAAACTGAAAAAAGCCTGTCATATATATGTGTGAGTGTGTGTATAATTTCAACATGAAGCAAATAATTCATGAGAAAATATTTGCAAAGATATTATTGACTCTTTTATTATCTAATGTAACAATTAAAAATGATAATAAGAGAATCAATAATATAGGTGATTGCAGGCCCAAAATACACATTAAATAGCTTCATCATCATCATCTCATCAAAGGAGATACTAAGTATGTCTACCTGCTGGAAATAACAGTCAACACCCTTATTTAAATCGCTGGAAAAAACTGATGGTGACTATAGAAATCAACCGTCTGCAGACAAACTGGCTAGGACCATGTGTCAACATACATTGAAGTATTTAGACTCATATGAACTGGTTTCTGGACTAGCATTATTGCCTCACCTTCCTCAGCAAGCGTTACCATGATAGAAAGCCTGCAGGCATAAAGGCGCATGTGTGACTGTGTGGTAAGAAGATTGCTTCTCAACCACATGGTTCCAGGTTCAGTCTCATTCTATGACACCTAGGACAAGTGTCTTCTGCTATAGCCTTGGGCTGAACAAGGCCTTGTGAATGGATTTAGTAGACGGAAATTGGAAGAATATATGTATTTATGTGTGTGTCTTCGTGTCTGTGTTTGTCCACCATCACCGCTTGACAACCTGTATTGATTTGGTTATGTCCCTGTAACTTAGCAATTCAGCAAAAGAGACTAATAGAATGAGTAACTGGTTCTAAAAAATTTTTTTTAAAAACATACTGGTTTCGATTTGTTTGACTTAAAAACTCTTCAAGGCAGTGCCCCAGCATGGCCACATCTAATGACTGAAACAAATAAAAGGTAAACAAGAAAAGAATTTAAAGAATGTAGTTGTAGATATTCTGTATTAAACTAGATGATCATTGTTGGAATGTCTTTCAATAATCGTTGGCCTGCTTAGTGAAAGCTGACAGGAGCAAAACAAGAGCTATGCAAATCAATTGTTTTCTTCATTTTTATCTCATGTTTAACTTGTTTTTAGTATATGAATCTACTTGTTTTGTTTATGCGATCAAGATATTGCCTCCAGTCAACGTGTCACTTTGTAGGACATACAAGGCTTATAAACATCAGAATACAAAGACCAGTAGAAGACAGGATGTTACAAGTTTTCTTGCTCTGATACTCTTAGCTATTTTGCTCATTAATCATAAACATCCTTGACTAGTTAATTATTAATCTGTCTATAAAAGAATGAAATAAACAAAGTTGTTTTCAAATAGGATTTGAACTCAGCACTCAGAGAACCAGAACAAATACTGAAAAGGCATTCTATCTTGTGTTGTCTTATGATTTGCTAATTCACCAGTTCTTAACTTCTATATATCAACCCTTTGTTTTTGAATTTAATCTGCTTGGACCAGGAAATTCCAAACCAGATGGTGGTGCATTATGGAAATTCCTGATCATCTTTGTTTCAATTTCACCTGCAACAGTAATGTCCCCTCTCTGCCCCACACACATTCCCCCTCCCTACTCTCATGGAAAACCACCACCTACAGCACACCCTCCATACCAGTGCGCCCCTTCTCCCTCCCCTGACACCACCTCACCTGTAGTTTCCTTCAAACCTGTGACACCTACCTCACCTGTGGCATCCACCCTCACCTGGCCTGTGGCTCCTCCCTCACCTGTGGCAACCTTTCACCGATGGCAACCCTCCCATTTTATTGATGAACAGCACAACACGAAGATGGTTGCATTTGTATGAAACATCCTTAGTTACCTGCTTCTGGCCGAGTTCATCACTTGGGAACTGGCTAATTAACTCTTTAGCATTTAAACTGGCCATATCCAGCTCAAATATTCTACCTGTTTCATGTTCAAACCAACCAGATCTGGCCTCTCACACTTACCCTGCAATGTTATTCTAATGATAAGCAATCATATCATTTAAATCTCAAAGCTATGTGATAGAACATGATTAATTCAAAACAATGTGAATAAATACTCTGAATGCTAAAGGGTTAAGAAGGAACTGTGTGTAAGTCCAATGCAATGGTCAAGGTTATAAATGCAGGAGAGTAGTACCACAGTTATCAATGGACTTAGATTGATAGACATGAGTCAGAATAAGAACAGCAATAAATGAGTGAAGAGCAAATATATATAGTGTATGTGTGTGTGTGTTTTGCAAAAGGAAAAATAAAAAAAGTAGCATCCTGAAATACAACGATATTATTATTATTAATTATCTATGGGTTTTTCTTCTTTCAAATTTGCTTCCATTTCTTGCCGAGTGTCTTCCCGACTCCTAGGGCAAAGAAACTCATAGTATACATTGGTAGGCCATTAAACTAAACTCACTAGTTCATTCGTTTTTTGTTTTTTTTTGATAGAAATAAAGTTAAATTAAAATACATGGGTAGTAATAGTTCTCACATCGACAATGCTCTTCTCAATACGTGTGATGTACCAGTTAAGACAATCTTTTGCACTTCTTGCAGGGATGGTAAGCCAGGGATCATTCTCATATAATTTTTATTAATTATTATTATTATTATTATTATTATTATTATTATTATTATTATTATTATTATTACTCACTGGGAAAGGAAGTTGAGGTTGGAGAGAGAAGTGTTACCTTGTAGCAAGTTTGTTGAAATGTGGGTGAATGTTAGAAGGATGGCCAGTGTGAAAGTACCAATTCCGTGTGTACACCTGTGAAGAAATAAAAGAGGTGCTCTTCTTGCCCTGTTGATCAGGCACCTGTGGCTTTTGAGGGTTTTCCTGCAGGGACCTTTAAAGCACTTCCCTTTTTGTGAGTTTTAATTTTTTATTGTTATATATGATGTTTACATGGTGAAAACCTTTTCTCTTGTCTTGTGTGGTCTTTTATGTTGCGTCATGTCATTTCATGTTATTTTATGTAAGCCCTTGTGGCTAATAAAAGAATTATTATTATTATTATTACTATCGTTAAGGCAGTGAGATGGTAGAACCATTAGCATGCTTGACGAAATGCTTAGCAGTATTTCACCTAGGTGGTGAACTGACAGAAACATTAGCACACCGGGTGAAATGCTTTGCGGTATTTCGTCTGCTGTTACGTTCTGAGTTCAAATTCCGCCGAGGTCGACTTTGCCTTTCATCCTTTAGGGGTCAATTAAATAAGTACCAGTTACGCACTGGGGTCGATATAATCGACTTAATCCGTTTGTCTGTCCTTGTTTGCCCACTCTGCGTTTAGCCCCTTGTGGGTAGTAAAGAAATAAGCATTTTGCCCATTTCTACATTCTGAGTTCAAATTCTGCCGAGGTCAACTTTGCCTTCCATCATTCCGGGATCAATAAATTAAGTAGCTATTCGGGCCTTGTGCCTAGAGTAGAAAAGATTATTATCATTATTATTATTATTATCATTCTGCCGAGATCAACTTTGCCTTTTATCCTTTTGGGGTCAATAAAATGAGTACCAGTTGAACCCTAGGGTCAATATAATTGACTCGTCCCCACCTACCCTGAGCTGCCCTTGTGCCAAAAAGTTGATATGATAATTATTATTATCATTGTTAAGGCGGCATTGAAATTGCTTAGCAGCATTTTGTCCATCTTTACATTCTGAGTTCAGATTCTGCCAAGAGTGGCTTTGCTAATTTCACTGAATAAATAAGTACTACCAGTCAACACTGGGTCATTGTAATCTAGTGGACCTGCCACCTCCCCTAAAATTTCAGGGATTATCATTACCAATGAGTTTGTTGTAGTTGTGTGTCATTGTTGGTGTTATAGAGGAGTTTGCTGACAGTCTCAGCAAGGACGATTATTCAATAAAGGAACATAGGCGCAGGAGTGGCTGTATGGTAAGTAGCTTGCTAACCAACCACATGGTTCCGGGTCAGTCCCGCGCGTGGCATCTTCTGGGC
>NW_021824250.1:10000-18552 GCF_006345805.1 Octopus sinensis | reverse complement strand
GAAGAAGAGAAGAAGAAGAAGAGAAGAAGAAGAAGAAGAAGAAGAAGAAGAAGAAGAAGAAGAAATTACGTACGAGGTGTCAGGCGTTTTTAGCAACGATATATGAAATTACCAGAATGAAATTTACCTTCAAATAATGTTTTCTTCTTCACAAGACAGTTAGGATCGAACTCTGAATAGAGACGTGCAGCAGAAACTTTAAATATATTAAAACGTAGATTAACAACTACGTAATTCTCTTTTCAAAGCCTCTTCTACTGTGACATGTAATAAATTGCCTGAAACTCGGACGGATTATTACCTAATCCATCATGTTCCGATAATCTGTTAAATATGGTTACAGATTTATTACGAAAGTGGAGAGGAGGGATATTTTCTACATTCATCGTTCATCCTTATCATTTACCATTCCTTACCTTTTCCTTCTCTCTCTCTCTCTCTCTCTCTTTCTCATTTCTCGTTCTCCTTTCTTTTTCTTTGTCGCTGGCTATTTACTCTTGTAACTATGTATAAACACATAGTCACACATACACACACACATAGATAGAATAAATTGTCTATCTTTTAGTCTATTATTCTTTTCTACTCTAGGCACAAGGCCCGAAATTTTTGGGGAGCGAGGCAGTCGATTAGATCGACCCCTGTACGCAACTAGTACTTAATTTATCGACCTCGAAAGGATGAAAGGCAAAGTCGACCTCGGCCGATGATAGACAATTTATTACAGTATTTATGAGTAGTTTATTCACACCATGGTCTTCATTGTAAAGTAAAAGAAAAGAGAATGAGAAGAAAGAGAAAACAGTGAAAAAGAAAGAAAGAAACAATTCATAAATAAATAAGAAAGAATGAAAGAAAAAATAAATAAATAAGAAAGAAAGAAAGAAAATATATAAATAAATAAGAGACAGAAAGAAAGAAAGGAAGGAAGAAAGAAAATATATAAGAAAGAAAATAAATAAGAAAGAAAGGAAAGAAAGAAAGAAAAATATATAAATAAATAAGAAAGAAAGACAGACAGAAAACAAGAAAGAAAGAAAGAAAGAAAGAAAGAAAGAAAGAAAGAATGTTATAATTACTCCTTTTATCTTCACCTGCTAAGACCAAGAGCGTGTTTTGAAGTTTAAATTTAGATGATATGAAATTTTCAGCCGTTTCTTTGTGTATTTACTTTGAGTATTTACTTGTCCTAAAGGCACACATATATCCATTTCAAATTTTGGCACAAGGCCAGCAAGTTCAGGGGAGGGAGAAAAATCGATTACATCGACCCTCAGAACTCAACTGGTACTTATTTGATCGACACTGAAAGGATGAAAGGATAAAATGCAAAGTCGACCTTGGAGAATGTTGAACTCAGGACGAAAGGTGATCAACATGCTGCTTAGCATTTTGCCAGGCGTGCTAACAATTCTGCCTGATTGCTGACTTAATCTACTACATATGGGGGAAATTCTGTCTGTGGGTATGTTTGTGGAGTTGTTAGCTAACTCCTGCTACATCGTTTTATCGATTTTGGTGAAATTTGATAAGTGTGTAGAACTCGTGGCATACTTAGATTGTTGAAAAAAATCGATAATAGGGCCCCTCGAAGGGATCCTTATATATATCTAATATATTTATATTAAAAACCAAGGGAAATAACGCATTCGGCCCTGGAAGGAATCCTTATATATAACCATTTTCCTAAATTATTTGGCAAAAATGAAATTGAGTATGCTTATTTCTTAGTATTTGAACTGTTATTTTCGCAATATATCCAGTACAATCCTTAAGCAAGTAAATAGTATTTTCCTAAACAATAGATCTACTTACGAATATACCAACACTATTGCCTCTGAGGGTAATATTCTCCGGGAACGCACAAAAGCCCTTTTCAGAGTTATTTACTTTGAATTGTTATAATCACATATCTGCTTGGCTTGTTATTACGTAACATGCTTCACGATTTTAGTATATCTTATTAGTATTTCCTCCTAAGTTCTATATCCTCTGGGAACGCATTAAGGCCCTTTCCGGACTACTTTACTTGAATTCTTACTATCGGGTAACTAATTTCATGCTATTACATAACTGACTTCGCAGTTTTGGGTAGTCATAACTTATTGAGAATTCCTAAAAACAAGCCAGTTCGGTATTCTCTGTAAATGCACAAAAACCGTTTTAAGAGCTACATACTTTGTATTGTTTTTATTGGATTAGCGAAACAATTATGAGAACGGAACCACGGGATAAGCCCCGCTTTCCCGAAAATTATCGGGTACGTCAGCTAGTGCTCACATATACTGGTTTCAAATTTTGGCACAATTTGGGGGAAGTGGTTAAGTCGATTACATCGATTCCAGTGCTCAACTGTTACTTATTTTATCGACCCTGAGAACATAAAAGTCAAGAGATGCATGAACGCCGCTGTCACCCCACAGTCACTACATCCATCATCAACACCATTACCGTCACCAACCTCACCGCGGAATCTACACCCCCTCCATACAATCTACATTGGAACATCTACAGAGTAGTATGTATATAAACACGTGCGCTATATAGGAAGGGGATTAATACAGTTATAGTCCACTGCAGGGGTTCTCGCCAATTTTTCTTTTTATCTATGGACCCCTTTGATTACTATTTTATTCTGGTGGGCCCCCATAGCTATTCAGTGTTTAAAAACTAGTTTAATAGAAATTTTATTCAAAATTCCTATTTCGTTTTTCACCTATTAACTTGTACAGGTCGAACTAATGTAAAATGTTAGAGGAAGAAACCTGGTTGTTTCTTGCAATACATATCAATACATACATCTAAAGCAGATCTTTTTCAGGGGCCCTTAAAACAATACTGTACATCCCCAGTTTACTATTTTGTTGAGTGGAATCCCCAAAAATTTTGTATGGACCATCAGGGGCCACATGGGCCCTGATTGAAAACCACTAGTCTACAGTAGAGAGAGAGAGAGAGAGGAGAGAGAGAGAGGAGAGAGAGAGAGAGAGAGAGAGAGAGAGAGAGAAAGAGAGAGAGACAGACAGACAGACAGAGACAGAGACAGACAGAAAAAGAAGGAGGAAGAGAAAGAGAGAGAAAGAGAAATAGTTACTACATCTTTAATCTGTTGTATTGTCTCAACTGGAAAGCTTTTGATCATGCTTCTTGTTCACCACGGCTTGCCTCAGATTAAATAACAATAACAACTTAAGAGTTTCCACCATATTTGAACTGACATCCTGTGTGTTTGTAGCTAATGCGTTATCCACTCAATTAATCCACATCTGTAATAACTGAGACATAAAACAATGGCTTCCAATTTAGGCACAAGGTCAGTAATTTTTAAGGGAATGTGATTAGTCGATACCATCGACCCAGTACTTGATTCTGTGTCAGTTTTAATCGCAGCAGTCTGTCTGTATGTCGCTTCAGGGGGTAGTTTTGTCAGGTCTTCGCCAATTATACAATTACGATCATCGTCTGGAAGTGGGACGATGAATATATAAATATGTAAAACAAGTCTGGAGTTGTCACAATAGTGCTAAAGATTAGACTCACTCTCTACAACATTCCATATTTGATTGATATTAATTAATTGTAATTCCGGAATCACCTCTGCCTTTCTGTTCATTCATTTCTCTGTTCATATATTTATTTATTTACTTATTTCAATATTAGAAAATGATTCTACTTTTAATCATAACATTTTCTTAGTTCATTATATATAAGTACTAGCAGTATCGCCCGGCGTTGCTCGGGTTTGTAAGGGAAATAACTATATAAGCATTTTTAGAGAGTTATAGCCAAAAAATAGCAAAAAAATGCATTAAAAATGAAAAAAAAATGATGGTAAATTTTTTTTTAAATCGATGACTCATCGTAGACATGTTTAGAGAGTTACTTCCCTTATATAATAGCGAAAAAATGCATTAAAATGGAAAAAAAGATGGTAATTTTTTTTTAAATCGTAAACTCATCGTAGACGCGCGCTAATACCCAGAAGGGCTCGATATGAATCACGACTATAAGATACCCGGTTTTGGTTAAACTGCAACGCAAAATGTGGGAGTAGTTAGGAATCTAAATCGTAGGAGACAGACACACAACTTCACTTTTATATATAAAGTTAAGTATGTCTAGCAACTAATCAACTCTCTGTCCGTCTTCTTGTCTGTGTGTCAATTTGTCTGTCAGTCAGGCTCTGTGCCTATCATTTTGTTCATATATTGCTTTCAGTTGAAGTGTTCTTTGTTTTAGCTATAGAGCATCGGCCTTGACTGAGAGGACCTTTGGTCAAAGCCGATCCAGCGATGACAATCCGATGTTTACTTCAGATGCAGTGCACAGAGAACTGCATAATTAGTTGCTATTTCTATCAAGTAGAACAAACTTCTTTGTTGATATATTGCTTGTATGAGTATATATAAGTGATTTGGTAGGCCCCGTTTTAACAGTAACTTCTAAATCTTTAAGTGAATGAGAATCTGATGAAAACATCTGCCTAAAGAGAAATGTGGCTGTTTAGATCCTTCTTTGACTGCGACCGTGCTGGAGCACTACCTTTTGTCGAGCAAATCGACTCCGGGACTTATCTATTTGATAAATTGCCTTGTTCAAATCTAGGGCTAATAAAATAGTATAACTGAAGAAAGACATAATGGCATGTAAAGGGGACTGAGTTTCGTCTTTGGCCAGCGCAGTGACAACTCGGAACATGTTTTGGTATTGTTTTGCCTCATTAGCGAAGTATACTATTTAATAGTTGTTACCAGATCCGAGATAACTGCCTGATGTACAAAATGTAAGTAAATGACTATTAACAGACATGGCATGTTAAATACATGACGGGCTTAATTAGCGAAGCATACTTTTTGCATGAAAACAATATAGTTAGGTGGGAAATAAAATTTTAATGAAGTGAGCAAAGAAAATGCTAATTAAGTTTACGTATATACTGAGGAGAAAATACTCATCAGATCAAATGAATAATTATGGTCAAGAAAAGCAGGGGAGATAACTCAGAAATCCATATGAAGCAGGAAAATGATGAACTCGTGTTTGGGAAGTCTGACGACAATACTGGACGGTCACAGATCGTTGCATCACCTCCAAATACGTCATCTATATGATGACGTCATGAGGAAAACCATTTCTCTATAAGCGGTTCGTTTCAACCAAGTACCATTGAGTCACTGATAGGACCTCCCTATGTGATCAGTGGAGACGTTCGAAAAATCTACCTCTTCTAACGTAGTTAAGAAAACTAAATATTTAATATTGTGGACCTGCATACCATTAAAAGGATCGACTATTCAGAGCCATATTAACCGAAACTTCACCTTAATAACACTGAATTTTTACAATTTCACGAAGCAAAATTAACATTACAGCAGGAGTGGCTGTGTGGTAAGTAGCTTGCTAACCAGCCACATGGTCCGGGTTCAGTCCCACTGCGTGGCACCTTGGGCAAGTGTCTTCTGCTATAGCCCGGGCCGACCAATGCCTTGTGAGTGGATTTGGTAGACGGAAACTGAAAGAAGCCTGTCATATATTGTATATATATATATGTGTGTGTGTGTGTGTGTGTGGTGTGTGTGTGTGTCTGTGTTTGTCCCCCCAGCATTGCTTGACAACCGATGCTGGTGTGTTTACGTCCCCGTTACTTAGCGGTTCGGCAAAAAGAGACCGATAGAATAAGTACTGGGCTTACAAAGAATAAGTCTCGGGGTCGATTTGCTCGACTAAAGGTGGTGCTCCAGCATGGCCGCAGTCAAATGACTGAAACAAGTAAAAAGAGTAAAAAAAAGAGTATTACAAAAATCATCAATTATGTGTGAAACTAAGTTTCACACATAATTGCCTCTGTTTCTCAGAGTAAACTGCTTTCGCACCTTCACCGCTCAAGCTCCTTTATTCCACTCCTCTTTCATCACCTATCACTCTTAGTACAACCAGCCCTTTATCTATAAAGCCTAGTCTTTCTTCCCAGGACACCGGCCCTCTTGAATCTTCTTCATGTCTTTCCTGTAACACTTCAAACGGAATATTAATGGCATCCTGCTCATCGGTTTCTGAAGGCCTTCAAATGACTTCCTTTCGGCTTAATGTTTACGTACAAATATCGTTTTCAAAACACACCTTCAGCTGTTGATAATAATTGAAGTACTTAAAATATTCTCAAACGGAGCACATCTCTTATCAATACAGTCAGCATAACATTAAAAGATCAGTTATTTTAACATGTCACGTTGTCTGATTAATAAGTATCCGAACCATTGCCATAGTAACGAAGCTAAAGCACACAGAGTGAAGCTGCTTGGCACAGATTGAACTTCAAATCTGCTGCGCATGCTCACTAAGTTTTAATGTTCTTGCTCACTTCCGCTGTTTACAGCAGTGCTCGGAAGAAAGGTGTGTAACGTGTGATCGTCGCACTGGCCATGACAGAAAAAGTTGAGCAGAGAATCTGCATCAAATTTTGCCAAAAGCTTGGTGATATTTGCTCAGAAGCCTACGCAAAGTTTTCAAAAAGTTTTCATCGTTCTCGATATAATCAAGATTTTGTGCAACTGTTACCCCAGTGTCTTTTTGGTCAGCTGAAAGTAGTTTTGGCACAAACTTGACACATGTGTCTCATACCCAAATCTTCAGTGATAATGGACTAACTGAACCGTAACTAATTTGCACATCATCTGATAACTCATCGCTGGTGATTCGATGATTTCCCCTCACAGCTGCACGCACATCTACGATGTTTTTCTCAGTTCCGCTGGTTGCGAGTCTCTCAGAACGTTCGTCAATATCGACATTTTTTGGCCATCTTGGAATGGTCTGAACCTCTCACACACTTGTGTGTGTGGCTCACACACCTCTCTCCATACACTTTCTGCAACTTTGCGTAGGCCTCTGAGCAGGTAGCGCCATGATGACTTTCTCTGTCATTGTCAATGCGACGATCCCACGCTTCACACCTTCCTTCAAAGCACTGCTGTAAACAGCAGAAGCGAGTTAGAACGTTAAAACTTATTGCGCATGCACAGCAGAGTTCAAGGTGAATCCTCGCCAAGCGGTTCCGCTCTGCGTGCTTTAACCTCGTTACTATGGCAACAGTCCGGATACTTATTGATCAGACCTCGTATTCTCTTTTTCTTTCCTTTTGAAAAAAAAAACCAGTAACTGTAACCTTTAATCAACCTTAACCCTACTTTATGACACTTACCATGAAATTTATTCTCTTTTTTTATAGAACTATTAACTGGAACCAATAATCAGCCCTGACCTTATTTTAATTCAATTTCATCTCTGTTTAATCTTTAGATTCTTATTACTGTAAATGTAACCTGATAGCAGTGATATTTTTCAATAATTTACGGTAGGTTAATAGTATAAGTACTCATCTAAAACAATTTAGCATTCATATTATCTTATACATAATGTACATATAATACTGCATAATGTTCATATAATAATGCATAATGTTCATATGATACTGCATAATGTTCATATGATAATAAACAAAGTACATTTCAAATCATGTGTATAGTGGCCGTACGTCCGAATATAACTGTAAACAATAATTTTCTTTTCAATGTTCATTATTAGACTCTCTATCAGACTTTGAACAATTTAATCGTAATATAATCCATTACATTTGGTGACCCTCACGTGATTACAGCAGCTTCCGTTACATTTAGTGACATCCGACGTGATTCGAACCTTCTTTGCGTTTGGTAACCCCAACGCAAGAATAACAGCCTTCCATTACATTTTGGTGACCCGGTACTAAGAACAACTCTCTTTACACACATACACACACTCACTCACACATACACTCATTCACTCTCTCTCTCTCTCACACACACACACACATATATGTTCATCACACATACAAATACATATATTCATCACGACTGTCCGAGGACGGGAAAGTGAAACTTTGAGCAACAGTTTTGTGAAGATTATGCAGCTTTAATAAAAGCTTATTACTCTATCTTGGGTATTCAAGTACTATTTTCCCACCTTGTTTTACACTAATGTGCTTACTTGCGTCTATCTATCTATCTATCTATCTATCTATCTATCTATCTATCTATCTATCTATCTATCTATCTATCTATCTATCGATCGATCGATAGATCTATCTATCTATCTATCTATCTATCTATCTATCTATCTATCTATCTACCTATCTATCTGTCTGTGTGTCTATCTATCTGTCTGTCTATCTATATGTCTGTCTGTCTATCTATCTGCCTATCAATCGATATATATATATATGTGTGTGTGTGTGTGTGGTGTGTGTGTGTGTGTGTGTATGTATGTATGTATGTATGTATGTATGTATGCATGTTTGTGTGAGTGGGTGTGTGTGTTTGTGTATATATAAATACATATGTATAAGGAGAGAGAGAGAGAGAGAGAGAGAGAGAGAGGAGTGTGTGTATGTGTGTCATATGCAAAGTAGTATTAGCACCGGCAGAATTTCAGGTCAAATCAAACAAGACAGAAACACAAACTTTGTTGTTTCTGCATTTGACAATTCACAAAAGATTGAGAACACTAGGTTAAGG
>NW_021824250.1:0-7500 GCF_006345805.1 Octopus sinensis | reverse complement strand
TTTTAAATTGATATTAAAATTAATATTAATTTATCTCCCTCATTATTTAAATATATATATATATGTGTGTGTGTGTGTGTGTGTGTGTGTGTGTGTGGTGTGTGTGTGTGTGTATGCATGTATGTATGTATGTATGTATGTATGTATGTATGTATGTATGTATGTATGTATGTATGTATGTATGGTAAATAAACAAACGACATCACGTATACTGGTCGTAAAACCGGAGGGGAGACAAACATAGAAGGTCCCTAATTCTTCGTTTATCAAACAATTGTTAATATTCGGTTTCGTGCCATTAATGATAAGACCGAGGACTTCGCAATTGACGGTACCCTCAAAAAAATTTTTTGATATTGGAGAACTAGGGCCGAGAGCAAACAAAACAAAACAAAACGATGCAAAGCAAAACGATGCAAAGTGTGACTCAGGACGGTGGAGAAGGACGAAAAATACATAAATAAACTATTATAAACAGTCAGACGCAATGTGATACTATAAAGGAAAAATTCACTCGTCCCTAAGCGTGGCTTAGGATGCCGGAGCACATACATTGCTAGAAATAAAAGTTAAAATACTCTTAATGTTGTAGGAGGAGCGCAGAAAGTATACATATATGCTGACAGGGAAGGTAACCGCTCCATAGACAAATAAGGGAAAAACAAGCAAGTTGTATTAGTTTGAAGCAGTAAAGTTCTTACTTTCATCTTTATCAACCTCTCCATGATTTCTCAGTCTCATTTTCAGGACGTAGAATGGGTTTGGTTTTTGTATTGCCCTTTTTATACTGAGCAGCTAACATTTATACAACTTTCTTGACAGAATTTGACCGTTAGAGCCTTAGATTTGTACGCTATTGTATTTGTATTTTTGACGTGCGTGTGTTGTATATGTTAATTGTAACCTTGCAATCTTTGTACTGCTTCCACAGTCAATCGTCTATTTCTGAGGGAAATTCTATAAAGTATGAAAGTATTTTCTGTTTATGATCTATCCTTTTTTGTTTCATAGCGTGTAATGTTAGAACTGTAACGTTTGGAAAATTAACATTACCAGCGGAATTTCAACCGTGTTTCATGGTCTGTTATCACAACAGCTCCTTTATAGGATCCAGTTAGCTCAAGACATCATCAGGAGGAACCACGTCCGGTTTCGGCCCCTACTCCTCTACCGTTTTGACGTGGCGGGATCCCCTTTTTCAGCGGTGTCTTCAGCTCTGGTGTTCTTTCTGCTTCTTTCTTCTGTTCCCTGACCTCTTCGATGTAGCGTCAACGAGTGTCAGCGGGCGACTGACTGTCTTGTCAAATTTTTTCCCTTTAAATACCTGCCGCATAGGCTCCAGCAGGCAGCCCCAGCAAGTTGTCACGTGACCCTGTCTCAACTTTAACTGACCAATGAAGGCGCGTAGTCTTAGTCCACGCATTCTCTAACCGACCGTCACCTGTCAACCAGAGAAGCTAATTCAGTGTCAGCTTGTCTCACCTAGTGATGTTATTTCCTGCCGGCATTTTATGACTTTCAAGCCATTTTTGATCTTCCCGCTTCAGCCAAACAAAAGGAAAGAAAGAGAGAGAACATGATTGCAATAGATTGAATAAAGATTATGCGCACACAGTTGTTGTCTTATAGAGTAATGAACTTGACATTACAGACAGAGCTTAAATAAATCAATAGATACTTATTACATCTCTCTTTTACTCTTTTACTTGTTTCAGTCATTTGACTGCGGCCATGCTGGAGCACCGCCTTTAGTCGAGCAAATCGA
This sequence comes from Octopus sinensis, assembly GCF_006345805.1. Lineage (NCBI taxonomy): Eukaryota > Metazoa > Mollusca > Cephalopoda > Octopoda > Octopodidae > Octopus > Octopus sinensis. The sequence goes on along the minus strand of NW_021824250.1, from coordinate 5,735 downwards.
CCCCGGGACTTATTCTTTGTAAGCCCAGTACTTATTCTATCGGTCTCTTTCGCCGAACCGCTAAGTGACGGGGACGTAAACACACCAGCATCGGTTGTCAAGCAATGCTAGGGGGACAAACACATACACACATACATATACATATATATATATATATATATATATATATATATATAAATATATATATATATATATATATATATATACATATATACGACAGGCTTCTTTCAGTTTCTGTCTACCAAATCCACTCACAAGGCATTGGTCGGCCCGGGGCTATAGCAGAAGACACTTGCCCAAGATGCCACGCAGTGGGACTGAACCCGGAACCATGTGGTTGGTTAGCAAGCTACTTACCACACAGCCACTCCAAGCAAAACAAAAATAGTTTTTACTCTTGTTTTTAAATACACGTGCAATATGGTCAAAATACTTTCCCTAATGACAGGGTTTTGAAACCTCGAGATTTATAGCTTCCTACGCAGAATCTGTTAATTATGTAACCCACTTAATTGTCTGTGTGGATTCCTGTCTCCGAGTCTATGCAATTAAGTGGAGTCGAATGCAATAAAATGATGGTTGCCTTTGCTCTGATAAATTTTAATGGATGAAGTAGTAGTAGTAGTGTAGTAGTAGTAGTAGTAGTAGTAGTAGTAGTAGTAGTAGTAGGAGGAGGAGGAGGAGGAGGTGGTGGTGGAGGAAGAAGAGGAGGAGGAAGAAGAGGAGGAGGAGGAGGGGCAGCGGCAGGAGCAGGAGCTGGAAGAGCAGAATCAGGAGAAACAGGAGAAACAGGAGGAGTAAGATAAGAAGCAGGAGAGCAAGAGCAAGAGGAGCAGAAGGAGTAGAAAGAAAGGAAGGAGGAAGAAGAAGAAGAAGAAGAAGAAGAAGAAGAAGAAGAAGAAAAGAAGAAAGAAGAAAAGGTGAAAGACGAAAAGGAGGAAGAGTGGGAGGTGGAGGAGAAGTGGAAGAGGAGGAGGAGGAAGTGGAAATGAAGGAGGAGGAGGAAGTGGAAGAGGAGGAGGAGGAAGTGGAAAAGAAGGAGGAGGAGGAAGTGGAAGAGGAGGAGGAGGAAGTGGAAAAGAAGGAGGAGGAGGAAGTGGAAAAGAAGGAGGAGGAGTAAGTGGAAGAGGAGGAGGAGGAGCAGGAGGAGCAGGAGGAGCAGGAAGTGAAAAAGAAGGAGAGGAGGAAGTGGAAAAGAAGGAGGAGGAGGAAGTGGAAAAGAAGGAGGAGGAGGAAGTGGAAGAGGAGGAGGAGGAGGAAGTTAAAAAGGAGGAGGAGGAGGAGGAAGTGGAAGAGGAGGAGAAAGAAGATGAAGAAGAGGGGCAGGGGAAGAGGAGGGGGAAGGAGCAAGAAGACGAAGAGAAGTAGAAGCAGGAGGAGCAGGAAGAGCAGAAGGAAGAGCAGAAGAAGGAGAACGAGGGGAGGAGAGGAAGAGGGGAAAGAGGAGCCGCAGTAGCATGAAGACGAGGAGGAGTGGGACGATGATGAGGACGCCGGGATGTTGGAGGTGGCGGAGGAGCAGCAGCAGCAGAAGAAGGAGGATGGGAAGAGGGGAGTAGAAGGAGGAGGAGGTGGAGTGATGGAAGAGGAACAGCAGCGGCAGGAGGAGGGGGAGGGGAGGGGGGTCATGAACTTTATATTCCTCATCGCTTCTGCAGAGTGAAATTTGATATTCAGCTTGAACTTTGGTGAGTTCTGATATAGAGAGAAAATGGAGACAGGATAGGAATTCCAGCAGCCAAACTCTTCTGAAGGATGTGCGACAGTGTTTAGTGTAGGGTTTTGTACGGTTGAGATACAGCCTCTATGGCATACATATTCCCCACCTGGACGGGACGATGACCCATCGCAGGATTACTCATTTTACCATCTGAGTGAAGTGGAGCAGTATAAAATGAAGTGCTTTGCTCAAGAACACAACACCTCGATCAGTCCAGGAATCGAAACCACAGTCCTACGATCATGAGTCCGACACTCTAACCACTAAGCCATGAGCCTCTACTTATAAAGACATTAGCTAAGACTTATCTACGGAGAAAAGAATAGTTGAGTGTTGTTCGTGAGTGTTGTAAAACTATTTATTGGGTAAGTGTTGATATCGTTTGAGCGTGTCGGTCACGGACTCACATTTTGATGTTGGCGTCTTGTAGGGTGGAATTCGTTATTTGTATGAATAGAATAGATTGCAAATCACCTGAGATTCTTGCACATTGAAAGTGTTTAGTCCTAACTGATCCGACATGATTAAAAACATTCAAATCTTGACGATCCATCTTAATTAATATTATTAGTGTTGTTGTTGTTGTTCTCTTTTACGGATTCCACGGACAAGGAGGCTCACCAATGGAGAAGTTCTTAAGCAGATAAGGCCGAAAATGTTGCTAGAATCTAGGATCACCAAGCATAGATTGGCATATTTCGGTCATATTATGCGGAGAAAATCCCTGGAGAAGGACATCATGCTCGGAATGGTCAGTGGCAAGAGAGGAAGAGGTTGACCAAGAACCCGCTGGCTTGACACCATCAAGAGTGATACCGGAATGGACATAGCCAATCTGAAAGAAGCGGCCCAGGATAGAACTGACTGGAGGACACTGATCCAACGAGTGACCGAGTGTCGACTTCGACTGAGCGGATAGAGAGAGAGAGAGTTGTTGTTCTTTATTTCTCTGTTGTCTTTTTATTTATTTATTTATTTATTTATTTCTCGTGTTTTTGTGGTCCAGACTGCGTATCTAGGACTATATTATTCAGCGTGCCCTTCCCTTTTTTGAGAGACAGTTGAGTATTATGTGAAAACGATTTAGCTGCTATTTTTAGTAGAATCAAGTGGTTCAGTTGCGTTTTCCTCATTTACTTCCAAGGTGAGTTGACAATGATAGTAATATTAGGCGGCGAGCTGGCAGAAACGTTAGCACGCCGGGCGAAATGCGTTGCCGTATTTCGTCTGCCGCTACGTTCTGAGTTCAAATTCCGCCGAGATCGACTTTGACTTTCATCCTTTCGGGGTCGATAAATTAAGTACCAGTTACGCACTGGAGTCGATGTAATCGACTTAATCCGTTTGTCTGTCCTTGTTTGTCCCCTCTGTGTTTAGCCCCTTGTGGGTAGTAAAGAAATAGATAGTAATTTTAGTATCATGGGAAGATGGCGAGCTGCCAGAATCGTTAGCACACCGTGCAAAATGCTTAGCGGCATTTCGTTCGTCTTTACTGATCTGAGTTCAAATTCCGCCGATGTCCACTTTGCCATTCATCCTTTCGGGAACGGTAAAATAAGTACCAGTTGAGCGCTGGAACCGATGTAATCGACTAGACCCTCCCCCGAAATTGCTCGTCTTGTGCAAAAATTTGAAACCGTTATTATTAAAGCGACAGAATTTTTTGGACGCTGAGCAAAATGCTTTGCGACATTACGTCCGTCTTTACGTGTTGAGAACTGAAATTCCGTCAAGGTCGACTTTGTTATTCCTCCTTTCGGGGTCGATAAAATAAGTACCAGTTGAGCACTGGGGTCGACTTACATCCCCACGCCCAAACTTGCTAGACCTGTGCATGTACATGACTTCTTGTACAAATCCTTGTGAGTGGATTTGGTAGAAAGAAACTGAAAGAAGCCAGTCGTATATATGCATATGTATATAGATGGTGTGTGTGTGTGTGTGTGTGTGTGTGTGTGTGTGTGGTGTGTGTGTGTGTGTTGTGTGTCTGTGTTTGTCCACCCAGCATCGCCTGACAACCGATGCTGGTGTGTTTACGTCCCCATAACTTAGCGGTTCGGCAAAAGTGACCGATAGAATAAGTACTTGGCTTACAAAATCCTGGGTTGATTTTCTCGACTAAAGGCGGTGCTCCAGCATGGCAGTAGTCAAATGACTGAAACAAGTAAAAGAGTAAAAAGAGTAAATCGAAGTACAACGAAGACATCGACTTTTGTTGTCTGAAAGGTATAGACGACCATGGAATTTGAACCCAGAACTTTAAGGAATATAACAAAATACCACAAAGCATTTTTTCCGGCGCTCTTGCCATTTCTAGAACGCCATTTAGTTAAGCTCTTCGCTCCCTATGAAGTATAGGACACCAACGACTTTTCTCTACTGTTCTCAGCCAGGTTTTGAATTGTAATCAATGCTTTTGTAGCTGGTTTTTTTTCGAAGGTCGTGGTGTTGTCCCTATGCAAACCCATTTTTACCTCTGAGCACAGGTGGTCCATATTAGCCTGGTTTCTATCCTTTGACCTGTTCAGTATTAGAGTCACTGCTTGGAACTTCTCCGTGTCAGTGAGGTACATGAGCGACTACACAATGCAAGAACAGCTGGACTTCATGGTAGACAACATCATCTTCACCAAAATGGCCACACATATCAAGACAGTCAATTGGCTCAATACCGGAACTGGAATGTTGATTATCTTACAGACTCTTGGAAGATGACAAATCACAGTCGATCCCAGCGGGAATCGAACCCAGGACGTTGTATTTTTTTTTCAAGACCGTTGCTTTTTTTTTTTTGCAAGATGGTTTTCTGATTCTACAAGCATTGGAAATAAACAACATCAAAAGGAAATCCATATAGGAAATGAATGGAATGTCATTGTTAACAAGCCTCTCGGTTATATGCAGACGCTCCCTCAAGGAAAGAATACTTTCTTCCTCACAATTTCCAGCATACAGCAAACGGTGGTAAATAAATATATGAATACTTTGGATAATATACACCATATCAGTAACTTGCATAAAATATTTCCGACATTGTTCCAAATGATAGATGTGTATGTGTGTGTGAGTGTGTGTGTGTGCCTGTGTATGTGTGTGTGTATGTGCGTGTGTATGTGCGTGCCTATATCTGTGAAGACTAAAAACTAACATACATGTACAGTTAAATGTACATGTTTTACATACATACACAAATGCATAAGCATAAACATATATACATACATTCTTACATACATAAATACATCCATACATAAATGTATACATACGGACAAATATATATATATACATACGCACACACAGACACACACACAGACACACACACACAGATACACACACACACACACACACATATATATATATATATAATATATATACATATACATATACATATATATATACATGTGTGTGTGTGCACAAATCATTGTATCGATCAGAGTATCGGATATTATTATACACCGTTGGTCACAATGCGCTTCCTCTCACTCTTGTCGTTTTCAAATGAAGCCGCCCCACTGGCCGGGGAGGCAGACCAGCATTTCCATTGAACGGAACGCTAGGCCGTCGCGGTGATACCCATTGACAGCTGAGTAGACTGAAGCAACGTGAAATGAAGGGTTTTACTCGAGAACACAACGCTCCGCCAATCTGGGAATCGGAACTGCGACCTTGCGATCGCCTGTGCAACATCCTAACCAGTCGGCCACGCGCCTTCGCAGACAGACACACACACACACACACACACACACAACACACATATATATATATATATATGTATGTATGTATGTATGTATGTATGTATGTATGTATGTATATATATATATATATATATATATGGAGGCGCGTGGTTTAGTGGTTAGGGTGTCAGTATCATGATCGTAAGATTGTGGTTTCGATTCCTGAACCGGGCGATGCGTTGTGTTGTTGAGCAAAACACTTCGTTTCACGTTGCTCCAGTCCACTCAGCTGGCAGGCAAAAAATGAGAGTAACGCTGCGATGGACTGGCGTCCCGTCCATCTG
>NW_021824249.1:0-7500 GCF_006345805.1 Octopus sinensis | reverse complement strand
ATATATATATCTGTCTGTCTGTCTATCTACGCGCACACACACACACACACACACACACACACACACACATATATAGATATATATAGGGAGAGAGAGGGAGGATGGGAGAGATAGGGAGAGAGAAAAGGAGAAGAGGAGAGTCAAACGGCAAATATTTGTTTACATGCGTGAAACGGACGAGGATGTGCAACGTACGCGCGTTTATGTGTGTGCTTGCGTCAATTAGACTGAGCCATTTCTCCTTCCGTCTCTATTTTTTTCTATATATATATGTTTTATGACTCTCTCCTGCTTCAAATCCCTAAACATTTTCACCCCCCCCCCATCCCCTTCACACACACACACACATACACAACCACCTCCTCCTCCTCCTTCTACCCTCCTTCTAATGCATAGTGCAATATTTTACTCCTTTGCACGCTCTTATCACTTCGCCCGTCACATTTCCTTTCTGCCTTAAAAGTCGCCGTCGCCGTCGCCTCCTTTGCACCACCATGCCTATCACTTTATTTTTCTCTTCTTTAAAATATTCATTCACACCCATGCCTTCCGTTTCTCCCTCCTATATCAGACTGATTGCCTTGTTAATGCTACTCTTCCCAACGCCCAGTCACCTCCTCTCACCCAGAAACAAGGAAGGTTGTGGTGGATGGTGAGTAGAGTACTGCAGTAGTCGTAGGGTGCGATTACATGCAAACAATCCCGCCTCTTTCAATAGATTATCACACGCTTTCATGCTGTACTACGAGGTATATGTATACTTTATGTATGTATGTATGTATGTATGTATGTATGAATTTATGTATGTGAGTATGTCTGTATTTGTGTGTTCATGAATTTGTATTTGTAGATGTGCATATATGCGTATATATGTGTTTGCATTTATCATCATCATCATCATCATCATCATTTAACGTAATTTGCGATATATATATATAAATATATCACCGTGATCACCGTGACCGACCAGGCTATCAGATGTTACTACACATCGCTGGTCACAAGCGCTTCGCATTGTTTTAGCCTTCAAATGACGCCACCCCGTGGCTAAGCAAGCAGGCCAATATATATATATATATATATATATATATATATATAATAAATATATAATAAATATGAGAACACATTTCATATTTTTCGTAAATATATAAATTTTAGGTCCTGGTACGTTTAAAAGGTACGGTATTCCCATTGTGGCCCTCCACCCGAATCCGGGGCTACAACGTCATTTATACTACCGATATATATATATATATATATATATATATATATGTGAAAGTACTCAATTCAGAAAATTTCGATTGTGTGTGTGTGTGTGTGTGTGCAGATCAGCGTGTTTGTGTGTATATGAGTGTGTGTGTATTATATTTTTAAGAAGAATGGTGAGATTGATTTCGTAGGTTCAACCTCCTAGCCTTCGACGGAGCGATATCATGCCCAAAATTCGAAGTCACTGTTATACTGTCATCGTTCTTGTAAAATGATAAATATTTACTCTTCTAAAAATAACAATGCAATACAAAGTTCCGGGCTGACCAAAATTTTGTGATGGAAACTGAAAGACGCCCATCATATGTGTGTTTGTGTAAGTGTGTGTGCGCGCGCGCGTGTCTACGTGCACTCTTGTCTAGCAATCACATGATGATTTTATATACACACACACACACACAAACCACACTCACATACGCACGTAAACACACACATATATATGGGTACATAAATTTTTGCATATGTGTGTGTACATATATGCTAGGTTGAACAAACAGCAAATAGAACACAAAAGGTGTGTGTGTGTGTATATATATAAATGTGTGTTTGTGTGTGTGTGTGTTTATTTGAGTGCGCGTGTGTGTGTGTGGCAGTCCGCATCAAACTACTCATATGTATATATCATGTATATATATATATGTATGTATGTATGTATGTATGTATGTATGTATGTATGTATGTATGTATGTATGCATGCATGTATGTATGTATGTGTATGTATTTATGTATGTATGTATGTATGTATACATGTATGTATGTATGTATGCATGTATGTATGTATATTTGTGTGTATGTTTGTATGTATGTATGTATGTATGCATTACGTTACTTACTTTTTACGTGTACACACACATACGTAAGTAATGAGCAGCTTTCCTTCTAGACACGTTATTAAATGCACTGAAACGATTGTATTCCACTCTTATCACTTGTCAGGACTTTTTGCATACATTATTTATTTTTTTTATAACCTAGCGGTTCGGCAAATAGACTTTGATAGAATAAGAACCAGACTTAAAAAGGAAGTCCTGCCGTCGATTTGTTGAACTAAAGCCCTTTGAACGACGCCCCAGCATGGCCGTAGTCAAGAGACTGAAACAAGTAAAAGGTAAAAGGCATTCTGTAAATTTAATTTACAACACAAAAGGAAAAATACATAGAAAAACATCTATACTCTACTGAATTCCTTTGAATAATAGACTATTAGCAATTGTTTCTGATCTAAGTGACATTTTTCATTGCCTTAGAAATATCCTGACATCACGAACAATGAAATCGTGGAAAAGCTAGCCTAAGTGAACTGCAGGAGTGGCTGTGTGGTAAGTAGCTTGCTAACCAACACATGGTTCCGGGTTCAGTCCCACTGCGTGGCATCTTGGGCAAGTGTCTTCTGCTATAGCCCCGGGGCCGACCAATGCCTTGTGAGAGGATTTGGTAGACGGAAACTGAAGAAGCCCTGTCGTATATAATGTATATATATATATATGTGTGTGTATGTGTGTGTTTGTGTGTTGTTGTTTGTCCCCTAGCATTGCTTGACAACAATGCTGGTGTGTTTACGTCCCCGTCACTTAGCGTTTCGGCAAAAGAGACCGATAGAATAAGTACTTGGCTTACAAAGAATAAGTCCCGGGGTCGATTTGCTCGACTAAAGGCGGTGCTCCAGCATGGCCGCAGTCAAATGACTGAAACAAGTAAAGAGTATCACAGCTAGACGAAGGAAGCTGATTCGACATCTATATTGCTTACCGTTGGATAGATCGATTAGAGATTGCATCATCAATTACATCATCAATTTAGATATGAGGTGAGTCGAACTCAGTACTTCACTGGTACTTCATTTTATCCACCATGGAAATATCGAAGATTAGGTTGACTTTGGTGTGATTTGAACTCAGAAAGTAAATAATAATGGAAACAGTAATCACAACATAGTACAAACCTACAATAAACACACAGACAACTAAATCTAACCACAAACAATTAAATTCCCGTGTAAGTCTGACGCACAAGTTAAGTTCAGATTATATCGTCTAACACTAATCACATTAGCTCTGCTAGCTGTGAAGAAGCAGGAGCATACACCAAAAACGCTTCATCTTGATGTTATTGCAAAGGTTTAATTAGTGAAATTTTATTGAAATGAACTTCACTTCTGGTTGCAATAGAAACAATGGTTACCGTGTTTTCAGCTTCAAATCTTCAAAAGAAACACATGTCCTGCTTCCCTTACAAGTGAATCCAATCGCGAAATTTCTCACATTTCCTTAAAATTCTTTCCCTTTTCCTTCAGAGATACTTAAAATTGTTGCATCTTAGAAAGAAATTTCAATATAACAAAGATCTTCGAAAACTGAAGAAAACAAATTCAACTCCAGATTTTTTTAAAAACTCAACTATCACCACCTCTCTCTCTCTCTTCTCTCACGCAAACGCACACACACACCCACACACACACACACACACACACAGATACACACACACACACACGCACACGCACACACACGCACACACACACACAACACACACACACACACACACACACATACACACACACACACACACCATTATGAATTTTCAATAAGAATCATTCATAATGAATCTCTGAATGGACAGACATCCTGACTACCGTCTTTTCTTATATATAAAACATGTACACCACGTATATATATATATATATATATATATATATATATATATATATAGATTCTATATATATATATATATATGTATGTATGTTATGTATGTATGTATGTATGTATTATGTATGTATGATGTATGTATGTGTATATATATAGTGCTAGCGGCCTCAATATATACACATTCAAAACATTTTATATTTCCTTGGTTGCCTTCTTCAAAACCAGTGGTTTTCAACCATTTTTCACCTATGGATCCCTTTGATTACCATTTTACTGATAGACACACACAAAACCATTCGATATTTAGAAAGTCCTATTGTGTTTTTATAATTAAATATTTGGACCTGTACAAAAATTGTTAAAAGTGGCGTGTGGTAAGAAGCTTGCTTCCCAACTACATGGTTCCAGGTTCAGTTCCTCTGCGTGGCACTTTGACCAAAGCCTTATAAGTGGATTTGGTAAACGGAAACTGAGAGATGTGTGTATGTGTGTCATTGTGTTTGTGTCTCTCCTCCCCTCGCCACCATCGCTTGGCAACCGATGCTGGTGCGTTTACGTCTCCGTAACTTAGTGTTTCGGCAAAAGAGACCGATAGAATAAGCACTAGGCTTACAAAGAATAAGTCCTGGGGTCGATTTCTTCACCTAAAAACTCCTTTAAAGCGGTGCTCCAACATAGCCGCAGTCAAATGACGGAAACAAGTAAAAAAATAAAAGAATGAAGCATTACGCGTATTGTAGACATATAAGTAATTTATTGCAGGAAACTTTTAACAACTAATTAAATTCTACAGATAATTAATCTTTACGAGTAAAATAACTAATAAATATACAGGGCCATATTCATTAAAAGAGAAACAATATTAGTTTAGCGCTACTTCAATGCGAGCCTTGTGGTTGATGCTGCTCTGCTAGCCTTACACAAAATTATATTGAACTAGTGGAAGCACATGGCCTAGCGGTTAGAGCAGCGGACTCGCGGTCGAGGGATCGCGGGTTTGAATCTCAGACCGGACGATCCGTGTGTTTATGAGAGAAACACCTAAGCTCCACGCGGCTCCGGCAGAAGGCAATGGCGAACTTCTGCTGACTCTTTCGTCACAACTTTCTCTCATTCTTTCCTCCTGTATCTTGCAGCTCACCTACGACGGACCGGCGTCCCGTCCAGGTGGGGAACCTATATGCCAATGAAACCGGGAAACCGGCCCTTATGAGCCAGGGATGGCTCGAGAAGGACCAAACTAATATAGAACTAAGTGTTGAGAAAGAAATCTAGTTTTTTGCAATACGTACGTATAATAAAAATGTTTTCCATGGACATCTAAAATACCACTGTGGACAATCAATTTACTCTTTTACATATATGAACCCCTCAAAAGCTTATATGAACCCCAGTTGGGAACTACTGCTCCAAATCGCAGAATTTCAGGCTTCTTCGGGGCAAGTACTTTCTCACTAAAATCCTATCTTTCTGGCAAGCTAGGCGCTGTCAATAACGGTTCAACTATGCCCAGAATCACCACAGTACAGATTAAAATCATAATCATTTCTTATTGCATTTTGTTTTTCACCAATTTGAATTAGCTTAAAATCTACCATTTATTTATTTTATTTATTCATTTATTCATTCATTTATAACTTAATTATTTATTTTATTAACAAAAATTAGCTAGCTAGGAGAAATATATCTCCCCACTCCAAATGTCAGTTTAATTAATTATAATTTTTGATCTATACGTTTATTATGTTAGCAGTGAAGGCGCATAACTTAGAGGTTTGGGTATTCGACTCCAAATCCTTGTCGCATTCTTTGACGTGCTGAATCTCCCTGAGAACTACTTTAAGAGTACGCATGTCTGTGGAGTGCTCAGCCTCTTTCGCGTTAATTTCACCAGCAGGTTGTTCTATTGGTCGGATCAACTGGAACTCTCGTCCTCGTAAGCGACGGAGTGTCAGTTAATGATTAACGGCTAACCGCGTAAACTTTTAAATTCACAATTTACTAGTTTTTTTTCTTTAGCTCCAGTTCCACTACTAATCAAGCGAACTTACCTGTCCGATGGACTTGCACACAATATCCGTCTACTCACTTTAGCTTAAAAGACGAAGGTTCACCCGAATCTATATTAAAAACTAAAAAAGTACTTGTTCAAGTTGCACTGTAACTTTTGCTTTTAAAATTTTTCTTTTAAAATTTAATGGCAATAAACTTCAATGAACTGAGCTGAAATATATTTATCTGAATTGTCTTCTTAATCTTAGCGGAAGGATTTAAAGTAAATTGAAGTGAAATTTAATTTTATTGATGTAAATTGATATTAATTGAAACGATTTTCACACACTTCAAAATATATCTGAACATAGCTCTTTACAGATTCCCGTAAGTTATATATACGCACAAACAACCCCCCTCCCCGCCCCCACACACAGATACAAACAAACATACATAAACATAGGCTTGGGGATAGCCGTGTAGTAAATGGCTTGCTTCCAACCACATGGTTCCGGGTTCAGTCCTGCTGCGTGGCACTTTGGTCAAGTGTCTTCTACTCTAGCCTCGGGCCGACCAAAGCCTTGTGAGTAGATTTGGTAGACGGCGGAGACTGCAAGAAGCCCGTCGTATATGTGTGTGTGTGTGTGTGTGTTCGTTTCTGTGTTTGTCTCCCAACACTGCTTGACAACCAATGTTGGTGTGTTTACGTCCCCATAACTTAGCGGTTCGGCAAAAGAGTCCGATAGAGCAAGTACCAGGCTTAACACTGGGGTCGATGCATTCGGTCAAAAATTCTTCAAAGCAAGTGTCCCGGCATGACCGCAGTCTGAAGACTGAAACAAATAATAAGATAAAAGACTCACGCCGAAGCCTGGAGACACAAACGCCTATACTTACACGCAGACCCAGAGACAGAAAGACACACACACACACACACACACGCAAGCACATGCGCGCAGAGGCTCAAACTTTGAGCTGTACACGCACAACACGCATACACGTATACAAAGACAAATAAGCATAGACACACACATACACACTCACACACACACACACACCTCAAGATTCTACAAAGGCCGCTGAACCTGCTAGAAATAACATGTGGATGCCTTAGATAATGTAGTCCTAAATATAGCATACCTGAAAAGAAAAAAGACGGGATGGTCACGGCTGGAATGCTTTTGATCAAGCATTGGACTTGGTTCATCGGGGCTCACCTGAATCTAGACTAAAACAACATACACATACACACATGCACACACACACATACACATACAGATACACATATACACACACACACAGACAAACAATCATACATGCAGACATGTACATCAGCCTATGCTAGGTTGTTAGGTTTCAAGTGCTTAATCCGTCTCTCTCTATATGTATATATTATGCCTGCTTCCCTAACAAGCGGTACACACACACACATGCTCACACACACACACATACACACATACACACACACACACACACACACACACACATACATACACATACATACACACACACACACACACACACACACACACACACAATCTCTCTCTCTCTCTTTCCCCCTCTCTCTCTCTAGGTTTTCTCCTTAACGTTCTCAGCT
>NW_021824248.1:0-19415 GCF_006345805.1 Octopus sinensis | reverse complement strand
ATATTTTAGCAGGGATTGAAAAAATAGCACAGAATGGTCCTTGGTTATAATGTGGATGGACTTTCTCTGCAGCTTAATTTATTACTCAGATCCTGTGGAGCCATTCGGTGCATGGACATCGTGAAAGAACCATATTTGAAGATGATGGTATATGATGATGATGATGATGATTGTGTGTGTGTATGTGTGTCTGTGTGTATATGTGTCTGCCTTCTGTGTGTGGTGTGTGTGTGTGTGTCACTGTGTACTGTGACAAAGTGTGTGTGTGGGATGTGTGTGTGTGTATGTGTGTGTGTGTGGTATGTGTGTGTGTGTCGGTGCCTGTGATTGTGTGTTGCATTGCATTGTGTGTGTGTTGTCTGTGTGTGTGTGGTGTGTCCGCCTTGTGTGTGTATGGTGTGTACTGTGTACATGTGTGTGTGTGTCTGTGCCTGTGAATGTGTGTGTGTATGCATGTGTATGTGTCAGTGCCTTTACATGTGTGTGTGTATGCTGTGCCTGTGTATATGTGGTAGCATGTGTGTATATCTGTGTGTCTGTATGCATGGGTGGGTGTATGCTTGTGGCGTGTATGCATGTATATGTTTATGCATGTGTGTGTGTTTGTGTATGTGTGTGTCCTGTGTGTGTGCATGAGTATGTATTGCATGTGTGCGTGTGTGCATGTGTGTGAGTATGTGAATCCAGAGAAAGAGAGAAAGTGTGTGTGTGTGTGTGTGTCTGTCTGTGTGTGCATGAGTATGTATGCATGTGTGCGTGTGTGCACGTGTGTGCATGTGTGTGTGTACGTGAATCCAGAGAAAGAGAGAAAGGTGTGGGTGGGTGTGTGTCTGTCGTATGCATGTGGCGTGTGTGCACGTGTACGCATGTGTGTGTATGTAAATCCAGAGAAAGGAGCAAGGAGAGAGAGAAAGGAGGAAGAAAGCAAATGACATGTTCAAGCTGGCTTAAAAGTTTCAGATTCTTATTCAAACACTCAAAACAATCTTCCCCCGTCTCTGCAGGAGAAGAATTATCTCAGAATTCCTCTTTCTTTCTTACAGTTCTTTGTTGCACTTAATTCACTGGCATAATATCTCTCATTGTAGCTACACAACATTTAACAATATCACCAATACTTGTGAATGTATATCTATTTATCTATCTATGTCTATCTATCTATCTATCTATCTATCTATCTATCTATCTATCTATCTATCTATCTATCTATCTATGTCTATCTATCTATCTATGTCTATCTATCTATCTATCTATATATATATATATGTCTGTCTATCTATCTATCTATCTATCTATCTATCTATCTATCTATCTATCTATCTATCTATCTATCTATTTATCTATCTATGTCTATCTATCTATCTATGTCTATCTATCTATCTATATATATATATGTTTGTCTATCTATCTATCTATCTATCTATCTATCTATCTATCTATCTCTTTATCTGTCTGTCTATAAATCTATCTATCTGTCTATCTATCTATCTATCTATCTATCTATCTATCTATCTATCTATCTATCTATCTCTATATATATATATATGTCTGTCTATCTATCTATCTATCTATCTATCTATCTATCTATCTCTCTATCTATCTACCTACCTACCTATCTATCTATCTATCTGTCTGTCTGTCTGTCTGTGTATCTATCTATTTATCTGTCTCTCTCTCTCTCTATCTATTTATTTATTAAGGGGTGGGGAATTCACAAGAAAAAAACAAAAGGTGAAGACAGGTGTTGTAGACAACAAACAGATGTATTAGTTTAATGCTCAGGAAGTGAAAAAGCTTTTAATGTTTTGAGCCTACGCTCTTACACAGAAAGAAACAAGGAGAGAAACAAGGAGAGAAAATAAAGTATGTGTAGTGGCTAGTGATCTATCTATCTATCACTCTATCTGTCTGTCTGTCTGTCTCTCTCTCATTCTCTCTCTTTCTATCTATCTATCTGTCTCTCTCAGCCTTGTGTTGCCAATAAAGAAACATATCTATCTATCTATTTATCTATATAATCTTTTATCTTTCTTTAATCTTTTACTTGTTTCAGTCATTTGACTGTGGCCATGCTGAAGCACTGCCTTTAATCGAGCAATTCGACCCCGGGACTTATTCTTTTGTAAGCCCAGTACTTATTCTATCGGTCTCTTTTGCCAAACTGCTAAGGTGTCAAGCGATGTTGGAGGGGACAAACACAGATACACAAACATATACACACACACATACATATATATACATATATACGACAGGCTTCTTTCAGTTTCCGTCTACTCACAAGGCTTTGGTCGGCCCAAGGCTATAGTAGAAGACACTTGCCCAAGGTGCCACGCAGTGTGACTGAACCCGGAACCGTGTGGTTGGTAAACAAGCTACTTACCACACAGCCACTCCTGCGCCTATATATATATATATATATATTATATACACACACACACACACATATTCTTTATGCTTTCTTCCCCTTATCTTCCTTTCATTTGTATGTGTATGTCAATGCATTTATATCTATGTGTGTATGAGTATGGGTCCTTCTCTGTCTCCGTCTCTTTGTATGTGTCTGGGTATATATATATATATCTTTGATTCCTTTGCCCCCTTTTTTTTCTCTCTCTTTTGCTCTCACGTGACCGCTGGTCAACCAGCCTTTCGGCTTCTAACCAGTGCCACGAGAACATCGTTGTCTTCGTCTGCCGAAAAAGGCATTTTTTTCCAAATACGCCAGCTAAACTAAGTTGTACTGTCTATTAGTCGTAAGACACCCACTGTTTTTGTCCTGTTATTACTATTATTGTTTTTTGTATTTTATATTCGTGCGGCATCGTCCGTTTTTCTGTCCTTGTTTCGTATACATTCGATCCTTTTTCCAAGAAATCTAATGCTCGTAGCTTAGTTTTTCCTTGGGGCTGGCTGGATCGGAGCGATCTCAAGATTAATCAGCCGAAATTGCGAGGATGATCCGGTTCTTGACTGAAAGCTTCAAATGTCCCGTCCATGTTTTTTGTATCGTCTTCTAAATGTTTTACGTTCTTGTCCCAGTTTGTATTTTTCTACATATAATAAATATATATATATATATATATATATATATATATATATATATATATATATATAGATAGAGAGAGAGAGAGAGAGAGAGAGAGGAGTGCGATGGGTAAACTGTCACCATTTTATAGTTTTAATTTGTTTTTGATTTTGTCAACTACACGGCATAGTAGGGTCAGTAGGGCACAGTCTGTGAGAAAAACAGCATCATAACACATTTCACTCTGCCAGAAATTTGGAAGCATGCTGTGCTGCTTGCCATTCATGCCGGAAGCTCCAATACAAACATTTCGGAATGTTTGGGTGTCGATCTGAGGACAGTGCAATCTGAGAACATGTACCAAGAGTGATAAAAAAATATATCTAGTCAGCATTATGGTGTTTGGAGTGATTACATTATGCCTCCATTCATCTTCCCACATGGCCTCACACTCAATACAGAGGCCTACATCAAGTGCCTGGAGGAAGTTGTACTGCCCTGGGTCAAGAGGGTGGCTGCTGGAAGACCCTATGTCTGGCAACAGGACTCTGCACCATGCCACACAAGCAGGAGAACCCAGTCGTGGCTGTTGGACAATTTCTGCAACCATATCACCCCTAACATCTGGCCACCTGACTCCCCAGACTGCAAACCCCTTGATTATCATGAGTGGATGGCAATTGAGCAAGAGACCAACAAAACTCCTTGTAACACCAAAGATGAACTGAAGGCAAGGATTATAGCAGCATTGACTGACTTAAATAAGGAAACCATCTAGAAGAGTTGCAGGAGATTCCGAAGTCATCTGGAGGCCATGACTGAAGCCAATGGCGATTTTATTGAATAAATTTATTCTTTAGTATTTCAAGATATTCTTATGTAATTTTACTAAATATAAGTCAAAATGAGATGTCTGTGTTATTTTTCATTTGTGTGTAATTTAGACGACAGCTAATTCACCACACCCTCTATACATATATAACTTAGATATGTTTTAACCAATGAATGGCCCGCACCATGTCTAACTTAATAGCACCACCATATATATATATATATATATATATATATATATAATATATATATATATATATTTATATGCTAGCATGGAAAGCGGATGTTAAACGATGATGATGATATATATATATATAATATATATGCATGTGTATAGGCATATATATATATAAGTATATATATATATATATATATATATATATATATATATATATATATAGATATATATATGTATGTATATAACATATATATAATATATACATATATAGGTATATATATAAACAAGTATATGTATGTATAATGCGCGGTGTCACTATGTCTCTCTCTCTCTCTCTCTCTCTCTCTCTCTCGGTATATATCTCACCTTCACTCGCTTCCACAGGCTTAGCCAATACCACAGGATGAAAAACATCAAGCTAAGTTCCCGACCTGTTTCCTCTTTTCATTGTTTTTGCAAGCCTTATTATTATTGTATCCCCATCTAATAGCGTTATCATTGTCTTTTGTCTCAAATGCTAGCTGAAGCATAAAAACTTTCACTCACAAAAACTTATTCACACCACCGCAAAGCATTTCATCTCAATCCTGTCTTCTTTCTGCCGCCTAAAACCTCATCTTCTCCCAATGCGCGGTGCGCCCGCCCTCCCACCCTCACCACCAATACCGGTGAACACTGTTCTCACCATCTACACAGGATACTCCCTCTTATGTTTCTCTATCTGTCTAACTATTTATCAAATTTCTCTATCTATCTAATTTCTCTATCTATCTATCTATCTATCTATCTATCTATCTTCATTCATCTAAAATCAAACTTCGTATCTTCGCGGTGCACCCGCCCTGCCCACCCCCACCACCAGTACCGGATATCTCTATATTTGCTCCATCTATACCGGATGTCGCTTCTCCACCACCATATAGGTGTCTACTCTTCGAACCCCCCTCTTCAATACGCTATTTCACCATGCATTACCCCTCTCTCGATATCCTACGTTCTACTTGCCTAGAACCTGTCATCATTCTCTGACCACCCCTCCCCACTGGTGCTCCCCTATATTTCTGCACCCCCCCCCACATAAAAAGCACCATCCGAACGTGGCCGATGCCAGACCCCTCTGGCACCTGTGCAGGTGGCACGTAAAAAACACCAACTACACTCGCGGAGTGGTTGGCGTTAGGAAGGGCATCCAGCTGTAGAAACACTGCCAGACTAGACTGGAGCCTGGGGCAGTCCCGAGCTCCCCAGACCCCGGTCGAAACCGTCCAACCCGTGCTAGCGCGGAAAACGGACGTTAAACGATGATGATGATGATGATGATATATAATATATGATATTATATTAAATTAGAGACAAAACCACTATTATCAAAATCAAACAAAGAAAGACTTAAGCCAATACATAAAATAATTTATATAAATTTAGAAATTTAACAATTATAAATAACCACTACTTATTTCAGCACATCTTAAAAGAAGGTTTTGAAACCACCTGAAGAATGTCTCAAAGATGTGCTGAAATAAGACATGAAACGATCGTAGTGGTTATTTATAATTGTTAAATTTCTAATTTATATAAATTATTTTATGTATTGGCTTAAGTCTTTCTTTGTTTGATTGCATAATAGTGGTTTTGTCTCTAATTTAATATATATAATATTTTACTATAAAATTAGATTCAATCCTAAATCTGATTTTTCCCTGTAAATTTGGATTTATTCCCTAATATTTATTATAATATATGATATATATATTATATGTATAAATTATTATTCTTCTTATTATTATTATTATCATTATTATAATTATATATATATATATATATATATATATATATATATATATACGTTTAAATATTTGTTGTGCAAGATTTTTTATATGAAGACGTGTGTTGAAACAGATATTGTTATATTTCGGAATGGTCATTTTGCCAGTTTAGCCAATAAAAACACACGCACGATATATTTGGTGTTATTTTGCTTCAATGTTATTTATTTTTTACATTAATCTTAATCTTATTTCAGCTAGAGTGTGTGTGTAATAAACAAGGATACAGATAATACCAGCATTGCTAGAAATAAGAGTAAAAAACGACTCAAAAATACAAAATGGCTGACGGTTAGTAAGGAGAGACACAAGTAAGAAAGAAGAAAACAAAGGACCACTGATGCGGTCACAGGAGTGTGATGAAAGAACTCTGGCCGAAATAAGATTAAGATTAATGTAAAAAATAAATAACACTGAAGCAAAGTAACACCAAATATATAGTGCGTGTGTTTTTATTGGCTAAACTGGCAAAATGACCATTCCGAAATATAACAATATATATATATAGTTAATCCAAACAAGAAAACACAGTAAAAAACACAGCAACGCGAGGACGTGGAACAATTAAAGTATTATTTGACACTCAGGAAAGAAGGGAAGGAGGGTTTATCATCATCATCATCATCATCATCATCATTTAGCGTCCGTTTTCCATGCTAGCATGGGTTGGACGGTTCTACTGGGGTCTGTGAAGCCAGAAGGCTTCATCAGGCCCAGTCAAATCTGGCAGTGTTTCTACGGCTGGATGCCCTTCCTAACGCCAACCACTCCGTGAGTGTAGTGGGTGCTTTTTACGTGCCACCCGCACTGGTGCCAGACAGAGCTGGCAAACGGCCACGAACGGATGGTGCTTTTTATGTGCCACCGGCACGAGGGCCAGGCGAGGCTGGCAATGGACACGAAACGGGGCGGTGCTGGCAACGGTCACGAAACGGAAAGTTCTCTTACATGCCACCGGCACTGGTAACACATCTGCAATTTCCATTGATCGATTTCCATTGATCGATTTCGATTCTGATCCTCACTTGCCTCAATGGTGTATGTATATATATTTCATTTTTGGATTTGGTTTGCAAGATTCTTTATGTTAGTTCGTGTGTTGAAGCATATGCTGTTGTGTCTGGGGAGAGTCATTTTCTTTTAGTGCCTTATAATTTAACACACTGGTAAAATTTCCACTTACTTCTGTTTTTATTTTTTATTTTTAAAGAATTTTTTGATATAAAAAAGGAAATAAATGGAAATTTTACTGGTGAGTGTGTTAAATTATAAGGCGGCAAGGTGGCAGACACATTAGCGCACCGGGCGGAATGCTTAGCGGTATTTCGTCTGTCGTTACGTTCTGAGTTCAAATTCCGCTGAGGTCGACTTTGCCTTTCATCTTTTCTGGGTCGATAAATAAAAGTACCAGTTATGCACTGGGGTCGATATAATCGACTTAATCCCTTTGTCTGTCCTTGTTTGTCCTCTCTATGTTTAGCCCCTTGTGGGCAATAAAGAAATATATAAGGCACCAAAAGAGAATGACTCTCCCCAGACACAACAGTATATATATGTGTGTGTGAGTGTGCGTGTGTGTGTGCATGTGTGTGTGTGCATGTGTGTGTGTTCATGTGTGTGTGCGTGTGTGTGTGCAATAAACAAGGATACAGATAATACTAGCATTGCTAGAAATAAGAGTAAAAAAAACGACTCAAAAGGCCACACAAAGCACAATCTCATGAGTTGACAAAATGGAGGAAGCAAGAAATGGAGAAACTACCAATCACTAAGCATTTTGGCCAGCATGCTAACGATTCTGTGAGCTTGCTGCTTTATACATTTTTTATATTAAGGGTTTTAGGTTTTTCTGCAAGGCCAACATGTCCGAAGAAGGGGAAAGTCAATAGCATCGACCCCAGTATTCAGCTGGTATTTATTTTTTTGAACCCGAAAGGATGAACGGCAAAGTCTACCTAATACAAACCAAAGTTAACAAATTCCCCATTAAAAATAGTTACAGCCTAAAGGGAGATAATTGAGAAAGACTTGAAAGTTAACATAAGATCGTAATCATGTAAAGTAAATATAATAAATAATCCAGAATCCTTGTCCAGTACCGGATTGATCCCAAAATCTGATCAGTTCATGCCAGTCATCTAGCCAAACATCACTGGAAGTTTCAGCCAAATCCATCAAGCGGTTTTTGAGATATCTTGTCCACAGACAAGGAAACGAACAAACACAACTGAAAACAATACCTTCACTAAGGCAGAGGTAATAATAGGAACACTTGTTGCTTGCTCATGCTAAAATTGTTGCTCCATCTGGCACTAATTCCCCATTAAAAATAGTTACAGCCTAAAAGGAGATAATTGAGAAAGACTTTGAGAAAGACTTGAAGGTTAACATAAGATCGAAATCATGTAAAGTAAATATAATAAATAATCCAGAATCCTTGTTCGGTACCGGATTGATCCCAAAATCTGATCAGTTCATGCCAGTCATGAGGCCAAACATCCCTGAAAGTTTCACCCAAATCCATCAAGCGGTTTTTGAGATATCTTGTCCACAGACAAGGAAACGAACAAACAAACACAACTGAAAACAATACCTTCACTAAGGCAGAGGTAATAATAGGAACACTTGTTGCTTGCTCATGCTAAAATTGCTGCTCCATCTGGCACTAATTCACCCAATATGTTACACCTGTAATTAATTCATGAATAAACACTGCCACGGGTCACAATTAGTCAAATGAGATTTGCTATAATTAATGTTATTTTAATTTGATAATTATTTTCACTTTGAAAATAAATATTTATCTCGTTTTGTAAAAAATAATCCACAGAATGAGAAGACAAAAAACGCCCTTTCTAGCAAGTAAGGTATCCTGTTAAGGGTCACCCCCTTTTGTGAATAAATATGTACACTATTTTATTTATATACTAGCTGACCAAAGCCTTGTGAGTGGATTTGGCAGAAAGAAACTGAAAGAAGCCTGTCATATATATGTATGTGTGTGCTCCAGCATGGCCACAGTCAAATGACTGAAACAAGTAAAAAAGTAAAAGAGTAAAAGATATATATATATGTGTGTGTGTGTGTGTGTGTGTGTGTGTGTGTGTGTCTGTGTTTGTCGCCCCATCATCGCTTGACAACCGATGGTGGTGTGTTTACGTCCCCTTAACTTAGCGGTTCAGCAAAAGAGACCGATAGAATGAGTACTAGGCTTACAAAGAATAAGTCCCGGGGTCGATTTGCTCGACTTAAGGCGGTGCTCCAGCATGGCCACAGTCAAATGACTGAAACAAGTAAAAGAGTAAAAGATATATATATATATATATATATGTGTGTGTGTGTGTGTGGTGTGTGTGTGTATGTCTGTGTTTGTTCCCCCAACATCGCTTGACAACCGATACTGGTGTGTTTACGTCCCCATAACTTAGCAAACTTAGCAGTTCAGCAAAAGAGACCGATAGAATGAGTACTAGGCTTACAAAGAATAAGTCCCGGGGTCGATTTGCTCGACTTAAGGCGGTGCTCCAGCATGGCCACAGTCAAATGACTGAAACAAGTAAAAAAGTAAAAGAGTAAAAGAGTAAAGAGTATGCATTAAAGAATCTCGTAAAGAAACTCGTTAAGCAAAACATTAATTTCAAGAGTAGCAATGAAATTTAATGTCACTCCGTCGCTATGTGCAGCTGTGCAGGCATGTCAGAACCAGTGTTGCCATGTGTTGCAGCGTTGCCACATGTTGCAACATTGCTATATGCACAAGATGGCAGATTAACCTTTTTTATATTTAATAATTTACAAGATAAGGGCAAAAGAAAAATTCTAATGCCAAATATGCTGAAAAAAAGACAAAAATTGTCAATAACCATTATAATTTATGCGTCTCGAAACAAACCGATAGAAATTTCTAAAAAATTCGTTATTACCGTATTGGTCCAATTTCGGGGTTAATTCATAAGAATTTTCCCCTCTTCAGCGATAAATACGTGGGATATAAGTGAAATACTTACTCATACCCATGGAAAAAGCAAGTACTAAGTCCTGAGCAGACCTAAGTACCCCAAATATATCCAAAATAG
Organism: Octopus sinensis; assembly: GCF_006345805.1. NCBI lineage: Eukaryota > Metazoa > Mollusca > Cephalopoda > Octopoda > Octopodidae > Octopus > Octopus sinensis. The sequence continues at coordinate 9,479 of NW_021824248.1, read as the reverse complement.
AAAATCTTCGGCACATCTCGAGACACATGTGATTCGAACTAGAAACTTTCACAGACTGAGAGAATCCGGAAGTGAACACTATTCAATTTATAACTAATGTAGGATAAAATTTATTTTTTTAATATTTATTTACTATAATGGTATGCTTGTGTTTTTCTCTGTCACAACATATGTATGAGAAAGGAAGGGGGTGATAGCTGAATAAGGAAGGAAGGGGTGATGGCAAACGTGGTGGTGGGATGGTAAACATTCAACACTGAAAAGAAAAATCAAACAGTGTTTCAACTCTGATTATGTGTGTATGTGTGTGCGTGTAAAAGGGAAGTATGTGAATGTTTGTATGTGTGAACCGGCATCCTTTCAGCAGCAAATGATGATCAATGTTACATCTCAAAAGACAACCACTAGATAACTTTGACAAGTGTATTAATTTGATTTACCATCCATATCTATATATATAAAACTGAAGTTGTCTGTGTTGGCAGGTTTGGTAGCCTTGAACTAACACTATCTCCTCCGAGACCCTGCAGCGCAAGTTGACCAAAATTGAGAGTATGATAGAAGAAGGTTTGCTCTTCCTTCCGGAGAAGATAAAATTCAAATCGGACCATGTTAACACCAAAAATTATTTACATCAAAAAGGGTCAACCAAAGCCTTTTGGGTGGATTTGGTAGACGGAAACTGAAAGAAGCCCGTCGTATATATGTATATCTATATATATATAAAGCTGAAGTTGTCTGTGTGTGGCAGGTTTGGTAGCCTTCAACTAACACTATCTCCTCCGAGACCCTGCAGCGCAAGTTGACCAAAATTGAGAGTATGATAGAAGAAGGCTTGCTCTTCCTTCCGTAGAAGAAAAAATTCAAATCGGACCATGTTAGCACCAAAAATTATTTACATCAAAAAGGTACTTTTTTCTATGAAAATTCTTATTTTTTACGATGTTTTGACTGCTGTGTCGCTATTTTTCGGTGTATTTCAACCAGAAAAATGTTCACTTAAAGAGAATAACAAGCTACATAATGCTAAATTTTTACTTTTCAAAAATCCCAATTCTAAAGGGTCGAAACAAACCCGAGCAACGCCGGGCAACACTGCTAGTATATATATAAAATACTATGATTAGCTATCATTTTTGATGGCACGGGGCCAGCTAGTTATAAACTAAAACTTGTAAACCTTAGGTCTCGCAAAGCGGGACCTCCTAATGCAGGTCCCCGTAAAGTGAGGTATTACTGTACATAAATATTCTCTTTACTCTTTACTCTTTTACTTGTTTCAGTCATTTGACTGCAGCCATGCTGGAGCACCGCCTTTAATCGAGCAACTCGACCCAGGGACTTATTCTTTGTAAGCCCAGTACTTATTCTATCGGTCTCTTTTGCCGAACCGCTAATTGAAAGCGACGTAAACACACCAGCATTGGTCGTCAAGCAATGCTAGGGGGACAAACACAGACACACAAACACACACGCACATATATATATATATATACATATATACGACGGGCTTCTTTCAGTTTCCGTCTACCAAATCCACTCACAAGGCTTTGGTCGGCCCGGGGCTATAGTAGAAGACACTTGCCCAATGTACCACGCAGTGGGATTGAACCCGGAACCATGTGGTTGGTAAGCAAGCTACTTGCCACACAGCCACTCCTGTACCTACATACACATACATAAGCATTAAGGAGGTTAAAGTGTATGATGCAGGATCTTTGTTGTGGGTTCTTGAGCAAGTCACTCCACTTCATATTACTTCAGGTAACTCAGGTGTAAATGAGAACCAGCTGTGTGCTTGTGCAGCTCTCTCTCGTTCTCCACTGCCACACCCTGGTTGTGTATGTAGGTCAAGGTGTGAGAGTTCACAGCAGGTCTGTGTCTATTCGCGCGACTACACAGGTGCTAAGAAAGCAGTTGACAAAAATTGTGTCATATCCAATCATGCATGACAATGGACAGTTCTCATACTTTATCTCTCTCTCATCGAAATCGATCAACATCAATGGAAATTGCAGCTGTGATACCAGTGCCAGGAGTACGTAAGAGAACCATCCGAACGTGGCCGTTGCCAGTACCGCCTCGACTGGCCTCGTGCCGGTGGCACATAAAAAGCACCATCCGATCGTGGTCGTTGCCAGCCCCGCCCGGCACCTGTGCCGGTGGCACGTAAAAAGCACCATCTGATTGTGGCCATTTGCCAGCCTCGTCTGGCACCTGTGCCGATGGCACATAAAAAGCACCCACTACACTCATGGAGTGGTTGGCGTTAGGAAGGGCAATAGAGAAATAAGAAACTGAAAAAAACCTGTCAAATGTACATCCCTTTTTTTTGCTGGGCTCAAATTTCATTTATGAACCCATGGAAAATGAACCTCCACCAACTATTCTATCCAGTGGCAGACTCGCCTGATTGCTAGCTTGCCTGATGGCAAGTGGGCCCCTGCGCCATATATGGGGGCCCATGTTAGTATCTAAGGGACCCATTCCCTCAAGTTTGAGAATTTATATACACACATGTATATATAAATACACACACACACACATGTACATATAACATTCTCACTCAAACAGACACATACATACACGTGCACACACACACACACATATATACACAAGTGTTTATTGCAAACAGATGGTGTAACATCCAACCCTCTTCCACGGGGAACAAAAAGTCAATAAATCCATACCAAACATGGGTGTAACTTATGAATTGTAGCATCGATCCCACTCCCTACCCCTTTCTCACCCCCCACTCACTTTATATCTATATAATTAGCCTTGTGGGTGAATTTTGGTTGACAGTAGCTGAAAGAAGCCCATCTCATACATGTGTGTGTGTATGTGTATGTGTGTGTGTGTGAAGTCAGTGTTTGTGCGTGTGCATGTATAAACAATACTAACACACATTAAAAGCGATCTTGGTACTAACAAAGGAAATGCAGGTATAAGTTTTCAAAACTTTTACTAGGCCAAGATACTGTGATAGCCTGGGCTTCAGAGGTCCACAGCTCTTCAATATCCTCCCAAAGGATCTGAGAGACCTGCATGGGGTGGATGCAGATGTCTTTAACCCTTTAGTTTTCTGATTATTCTATCAAACATAATGCTTATTGATTCACATTGATTTGAATTAATCATGCATTATCTCATATCTTCAAGATCTTGATGGTGTAATTACTTAATGTAGAATAACATTGTAGGGTAGGTGTGAGGGCCTGGATCTGGTCAGTTTGAACATAAAACAGATTAAATATTTTGGCCAGATAGGGCCGGTTTAAATACTAAAGGGTTAAAATAAAGCTGGACTTCTTCCTGTCAGGTGTCCCCAATGAACCAACTTCACGGCAAGAGGTGCAGATGAGAGCAGCTGCATCGAACTCTCTCATGCACCAAATGTCAATTGCTAAAAAGCATTCGTGAAGTAAAATCATGTAGCAACACCGAATGGCAGTGCCCCAGCATGGCCACGGCTCATGAGCTGAAACTAGATACAAAAATACAAAAAAAAAATACACATCTATACATGTACACTGACCACAAATCTGTATACACACAAACACACACATATACACATACATACATAGCTATCTATAAATTGCTATACACTGTGAGCCCTATGCTAGTAGGGTGTTAAGAGCACCATCCGAGCTTGATCGTTGCCAGAGCAGCTATCTGGCCTCCGTGCCGGTGGCACATAAAAGACACCATTCGAGCGTGATCATTACCAGCATCGCCTTACTGGCACCTGTGCCGGTGGCATGTGTAAAAGATTCGAGCGAGGTCATTGCCAATACCGCCTGACTGGCCCTTGTGTCGATGGCATGTAAAAGTACCTACTACACTCTCAGAGTGGTTGGCGTTAGGAAGGGCATCCAGCAGTAGAAACTCTGCCAGATCAAGATTGAAGCCTGGTGCAGCCATCTGGTTCGCCAGCCCTCAGTCAAATCGTCCAACCCATGCTAGCATGGAGAGCGGACATTAAACGATGATGATGATGATGATGATTTAAAAACATGTATGTATAACACATGAACATATAAGCGTTTATATATATATATATATATATAAATATTATATATATATATATATATTATATATATATATGTATATATGTATATAATATGTATATATATATATATATATATACATATATATAAGCGTTTATATATATATATATTAATATGTATGTATATATATATATTATATATATATATATATTGTATATATGTATATATATATGTATGTATATATATATATATATATATATATAATATATAATGTAATATATTATATATATATTATAAATATTATATATATGTATATATATATGTATGTATATATATATATATATATATATATATATATATATATATATATATATATTATAATATATATATATATATATATATATATATAATATATGTGTATATATATTATATATACATATATATATTACATATATATATCGTCATCATCATTTAATGGTTTAATGTTCGCTTTCCATGCTGGCATGGGTTGGACGGTTTGATTGAGGACTGGCAAGCCAGTAGGCTGCACCAGGCTCCAGTCTGATCTGGCAGTGTTTCTACAGGTGGATGCCCTTCCTAACGCCAACCACTCCGAGAGTGTACTGGGTACATTTTATGTGCCACCGGCATGGGAGCCAGTCAGGCGGTACTGACATTGGCCACGTTTGGATGGTGCTTTTTACGTGCTACTGGCACAGGAGCCAAACGGGACTGGGGTGCTAGCATCAACCACATTCGGATGGTTCTTTTACATATAGGCGCAGGTGTGGCTGTGTGGTAAGTAGCTTGCTAACAAACCACATGGTTCCGGGTTCAGTCCCACTGCGTGGCACCTTGGGCAAGTGTCTTCTGCTATAGCCCCGGGCTGACCAATGCCTTGTGAGTGGATTTGGTAGACGGAAACTGAAAGAAGCCTGTTGTATATATGTATATATATATATGTATGTGTGTGTGTGTTTGTGTGTCTGTGTTTGTCCCCCTAGCATTGCTTGACAACCGATGCTGGTGTGTTTACGTCCCTGTCACTTAGCGGTTCGGCAAAAAGAGGCCGATAGAATAAGTACTGGGCTTACAAAGAATAAGTCCCGGGGTCGATTTGCTCGACTAAAGGCGGTGCTCCAGCATGGCCGCAGTCAAATGACTGAAACAAGTAAAAGTAAAAGTAAAAGTAAAGTATGCCACCAGCCCGGGGATCCAGCCAGGCAGCACTGGCAATGACCCAGGCATACATGCATAAATACATATATAAACATCTATACAATGTGTGTGTGTATGTATGTAAAGGGTAAAGACCCCTTTGGTCACGTATGGCCATGGGATCACACCTAGAATGTTCCCATCCAATGCACAAGACAAGGCAAGGTTGTTTTATGAAAGACTAGTAATCAGTCATGCATACCTATTTCTATCTCTTTATTACCCACAAGGGGCTACACATAGAGGGGACAAACAAGGACAGACATAGGTATTAAGTTGATTACATCGACCCCAGTGCATAACTGGTATTTAATTTATCGACCCCGAAACGATGAAAGGCAAAGTTGACCTCGGCGGAATTTGAACTCGCAACGTAACAGCAGCCGAAATACCGCTAAGCATTTCGCCCGACGTGCTAACGATTCTGCCAGCTCGCCGCCTTTAATCAGTCATGCATACCAGCCTCCTCCTCTCTGTGCCACCGATGTTATCCAAGGGAAAAACAAAGGGGCTGTTATAGTATGGCACCAGTGACATTGCAACTCATTTCTACAGCTGAATGAACAGAAGCAATGAGAAATAAAGTGTCTTGCTCAAGAACACAACACACAGCCTGGTCCAGGAATCGAACTCACTATCTCATGACTGTGAGCCTAATGCTCTAACCCAGTGCTTTTCAAACTTTTTGCTGGAGCGGAACCCCAAGGAAACATTCCACTGGCTCGAGGAACCCCTGTGCAATAATTTAATAGTCTTATGCACACATATCTGCACAGGAGAATTAAAAATTACTGCCGATTTGAGCAGTTTTGTAACTTCTTGCAGAACCCCTGGACTGTACTGGTGGAACCCTGGTGGAAAACCACTGCTCTATATATTCAGCCAGTCAGGTATCCCTAGTTTCCTGTTGCACTGCCTGGACAGTTTGATCTCTTTTTAGCCCTACCCATTTGTGTTCACACCAGTATGCCTGTATCGAAGTTGATTTTGTGAATCCCCTATATCAGTGCTTTTCAAACTTTTTGATGGAGCGGAACCCCAAGGAAACATTCCACTGGCTCGAGGAACCCCTGTGCAATAATTTAATAGTCTTATGCACACATATTGCAAGGACAATAAAAATTACTGCCGATTTTAGAGTTTTGTAACTTCTTGCGAACCCCTGGACTGTACTGGTGGAACCCTGGTGGAAAACCACTGCCCTATATATTCAGCCAGTCAGGTATCCCTAGTTTCCTGTTGCACTGCCTGGACAGTTTGATCTCTTTTTAGCCCTACCCATTTGTGTTCACACCAGTATGCCTGTATCGAAGTTGATTTTGTGAATCCCCTATATCAGTGCTTTTCAAACTTTTTGATGGAGCGGAACCCCAAGGAAACATTCCACTGGCTCGAGGAACCCCTGTGCAATAATTTAATAGTCTTATGCACACATATCTGCATAGGACAATTAAAAATTACTGCCGATTTTAGAGTTTTGTAACTTCTTGCGGAACCCCTGGACTGTACTGGTGGAACCCTGGTTGAAAACCACTGCTCTATATATTCAGCCAGTCAGGTATCCCTAGTTTCCTGTTGCACTGCCTGGACAGTTTGATCTCTTTTTAGCCCTACCCATTTGTGTTCACACCAGTATGCCTGTATCGAAGTTGATTTTGTGAATCCCCTATATCAGTGCTTTTCAAACTTTTTGCTGGAGCGGAACCCCAAGGAAACATTCCACTGGCTCGAGGAACCCCTGTGCAATAATTTAATAGTCTTATGCACACATATCTGCACAGGACAATTAAAAATTACTGCCGATTTTAGAGTTTTGTAACTTCTTGCGGAACCCCTGGACTGTACTGGCGGAACCTGAAGGTTCCGTGGAACCCTGGTTGAAAACCACTGCTCTATCCATTGAGCCATCTGAATGCTAAAGTGTTAAATTTCTTCCATTTTATATGTGTCAACACGGGAATTCTCATTACATATTCGCACCACAGAATCAAAATTATAAAAGGGTGGGAAAAAAAAACCCACTGCTTTTATTTCATTTATTTTACATAAAAATAACTCCCTTTTACTCTTTTACTTGTTTGAGTCAGTTGACTGCGGCCATGCTGGAGCACCACCTTTAGTCGAGCAACTCGACCCCAGGACTTATTCTTTGTAAGCCTAGTACTTATTCTATCGGTCTCTTTTGCTGAACCGCTAAGTGACGGGGACGTAAACACACCAGCATCGGTTGTCAAGCAATGCTAGGGAGACAAACACAGACACACAAACATACACGCACACACATATATATATATACATATATACGACAGGCTTCTTTCAGTTTCCGTCTACCAAATCCACTCACAAGGCTATAGTAGAAGACACTTGCCCAAGGTGCCCTGCAGTGGGACTGAACCCGGAACCATGTGGTTGGTAAGGAAGCTCCTTACCACACAGCCACTTCTGCACCTATATATACATATATACGACAGTCTTCTTTCAGTTTCCGTCTACCAAATCCACTCACAAGGCTTTGGTCGGCCCGAGGCTATAGTAGAAGACACTTGCCCAAGGTGCCCTGCAGTGGGACTGAACCCGGAACCATGTGGTTGGTAAGGAAGCTCCTTACCACGCAGCCACTCCTGTACCTAATTAATTTAGTTTTTTTAAATTTTTTCCTGTCCTCTTCTCGTCTCATTATTCCATTTGTATCCAAACCAGGAACAGATTCCTGGTTGCCATTTTCTCCTGTTATTTTCTCCTGTAGATGTGGGTAACACACCACTTTCAAATTGGTCAATTAGTACACTAATTACATAATGATGTTTTATTCAATTGAAACAGATGTTAGAAGACTAATTAAATCATTGATTATATGTGAAATTAATGCTTTTCTGCTTTTTATTCACACATACACACGTGCATATATCAAATATTATATATATATATATTATATATATATTATATATATATATATATGTATGTAATTATATATATATATATATATGTATATAATATATATATATATGTATATATATCATATATATATATATGTTATATATATATATAATATGTGTTATATATATTATATATATATATATATATATAATCTATATATATATATATAGATATATATATATAATATATAATATAAAATATATATATTATATATATAGGTGGAAAGTTGGTGTGTGAAAGCACGTGTTGATATATAAAAAGAGAAGAGCGAAAAAAACTACAGAAGGCTTGCTTTATAAGGTTAAAGAATATATTTAAGTCGTTATGTGAGAAGAATGTTATAAAATTTTTCAAATAGTAACATACATGCAGTGTGACATGACACAATGTAGGTAAAGATATTTGAGAAATTTGAAAAGTTAACAGGAAACCAGTAATTTCTTCAAAAACTATGTTACTGTATGAAAAATTTTATAACATTCTTCTAACATAACGACTTAAATATATTCTTTAACCTTATAAAACAAGCCTTCTGTAGTTTATCACTCTTTTCTATTTTCTATATATATATATATATATATACCCAAGAAAAAAGCAACAAGAATGGATTAGTAGTTTAGTACAATTGTTTCATACTAAGAGCAATTTTATTTGAAGCTGCAAATATTGCAGCAAATACTTTTTTCTTGGTTATAATCACCCCACATTATTTTATGGCTAATACCATAAAGAATTCTGGTGCATCTAAGTTAAGTACCATATTCATGTGAATTCATTGGAACTCACTTGAATCTTAATTGTTTTTGCTGAATTTATATATATATATAATAAATATTAGGGAATGAATCCAAAATTACAGGGAAAAATCAGATTTAGGGTTAAATCCAATTTTATAGTAAAAATTATATAATATAATTCGAGACAAAACCACTATTTTAAAATCAAACAAGAAAGACTTAATCAATACATAAAATTTTAATATAATTAATAAACCGCCACTACAATTGTTTCCTGTCTGCTACTGACATTCTTGTAGTGGCGGTTTATTAATTTATATTAAAATTTTATGTATTGATTAAGTCTTTCCTTGTTTGATTTTAAAATAGTGGTTTTGTCTCGAATTATATTATATATATATATAGATATATATATATATATATATATATATCTGCACATGCCAACCTTCTTTCATTGGACACTAAACTCTGCTTATGAAGACCTGTTGGGGCAAGTGAAATCGAAAGTGAACCAAATTGATGACTGGCACCCGTGCCAGTGAACCGCTAAAGCTCCATCCGAGCGGGATCATTGCCA